>NW_007043444.1:0-30303 GCF_000164805.1 Carlito syrichta | reverse complement strand
CAGGTCTCAAACCCATGGGCTCAGGCAATCCACTCACCTCAGCCTCCCAAAGGCGTGGGATTACAGGCTGAGCCACCAACTGACTTTCAATTCTCTAGGAGAACAAATCTTATTTCAAAAAATAAAAAAAATTGAGTAATGAACTTTTTCAAATTGTAGGATGGTAACTAATAAAGTGTTTCTCCATAGTGTCATTAATTTTTTTCTACCCAGGATAAATAAGAATAATACAATCTTTTATTTTCTGTGTATATAGCACTTCATAGTGAATTCTCAATATTTCTGGCCATATGGCTCTTTGCTAGAAGTAAACAGTCACTGGTAAACAAAACAAAACAAAACAAAACAAAAACCTTCATTAATTTTGCAGTTTTATAATCCAGTGTTATAATCCAGCATAGCAATGCATTTTGCACCTCTCACCAGGGAGGGCCATGTGTAAACCCAATGAATGGTGATCTCTCTTGCATCCACATGATTTAACCCATTACTGCATTATCTTATCCTTTAATAGTTTACTTCTTACTATTTTCTTTATTTTCTAACAGTGACATAATTCTTTTAGACTAGGGATTACAGCACCTTATTTTTCTAACCTCTCCATTTTCTCCTCTGCCTGTAATCCTAATACATAATGCTTGCACTTGAAATTCAATAACATTTATTGTTTAATAATTCATGTCTAAGTCGATATGATTTTTAAAAGTAACTTCCCTTCCTACAAACAGAATGGGTGAACTTCATAAATCTGTTAAAGTTAGCTTTGGCAAAAATTGTGAAAATGCTTTTATTAGGTCATGTTCTTTACCTATGTTCCATTTTTATGCACTTAAAATGCTTCTTTCACCCCCCCCAGTTCCAATAATGTGTAATTTTATTTTGCTTCTTCCTAATAAATAATGTTAAATCAGAAAAAATCAAATAAACAATAATAAAATGAGATTTCTTATATAAATGAAAATTGAAAAGAGATTTTAACAAGATAAATTCAAGTTTCTTTCTGGAAGCATAAACTTTTAGAAGTATGAGTAAGAAAATTATAGAATTTTTTTAGCTGTAAGTGCATCCGTTTATGATTTGGCAGGGCAGGGATCCTGGACTCAAGGACCAAGAACACATTACAGACCCTTAAGAATACATTCATCCCTGTATGTCTCTGCATTTTCAGGAAGAAATATATTTAGCACTGGTCCTTCGATCCTGCTCTGAATTTAAGTTTTCTTATCACACAAAGGCAGCATTTTAATCCATGAATGTCTGAGCATCATCTATAGTCGATGGTATTTGGAGAAACTCCCCATGGAATACTTCTCTTTAGAAAGCTCTCTGCATCATGCTTATTAAGTTATATCACACCCAACAAGATTTCCCTGCAAATCTCCTCAGAGAACCCACTGAGATTCTAAATAGAGAGAACCACTGATTAACTGGAAAACTCAATTAATCAGCATTGTTTTCTTTTTCTTCTTGGGCTGCAGTTGAAGGATAAAGAATTTAATAGCAATAACAATAGCAACAATAAAAGAATTATATCATAAGTGAATAAAATGTTTTCTGCAATGTGACTAGGATCAGTCAAGATTAATTCTGATCTCTGGTGAACCAATTTTTAGCCCTGAGGCAGCTCATGAATCATGGGAAAAATAAATTAGGTTTTCTACAATGTACTTTCCAAGGTATACATGGTCTAACACATTTAAGAAATGTTTCAACCTACCAGTAGAAAAAGAAAAAAAAAAAAAACCATGACACTCAATAAACAGGAAACTTTATTTTGTGTGACTGTGCTATTGTTAAACTATTTTATTTAGTCAAAGTTTATCATCTTTATATGCATTGTCTTCAATATCTTTTGAAAAATCTGATCAGTTGTCAGTGTTCCCCTGACTCTGAGAACTTCTGCATCTACACACAAGAGTAGGGCCCCAAGTGCCTGAACCTTTTAGTATAACTCAGGAGTGGAACTCTTAGTTCTAGCTGGATAATCAGCTTTTCTCGCCATCTATCAGTCTGCATGTGACTAGTACCAAGGCCACACGTGCTCAGGAGCTGTGTGGACCCCATACACAGAGAAAATCAGGGAAAGTAGTCTGGAAATTGAAACATGTGAGACAAGAAGAGCCTATGTTACAGTCAAGAAAAGCTATGGGACCCCAGAGAGCAATAAACTGAGAGAGCAGCCGTCTTGGTATCTAATAGATTTTCACAACCGGATTCTAGCCTCTTCTCACTCTACCTTCCACTATTGATTTGTAGCATATTCACTTTTAATCTTTGAATATACTTTGCTAGTACCAGTAAACTTCAAATATTTGCAACCAGAAAAATCGTAACTGACACACTTAGTAGCAGTTTAGTCCTTTCCAACAATATTTCTTGTATTACTTATAACTGTCATTATGATTAGCTTCTTACTCACACCAAACTACGTGTTATCAGATTCTCACAACTTTGAAGGTACTATTATGATTCTTCCCTTGACAAATAGGGAAACTGAGACACAAAGTGTTGCACATATTGCAAGAGCAGTTGTGATGAAATGGGGGTGTGGTTCCAAGCAGTCTGGTGCAGAGCCCATGTTTATGAACCTCAACTGAGTTTTGAAAATACGTGATATTGATGGAGTTTATTTCCAATATATAGAATCAAGGCTGAAACATTTATGTTTATGAGAATACATGTGTGTATGTGTGCATGCTTGTGCACAAGTACATATATATGTGTTTGTGTGTGTGTGAGTGTGTGTGTGTGTTCCTTATATATATATATGGAACACTTATCTATCACAATTGCGTTAAGGTGTCAGTTGCATGTGAAAAACTTTCTATGTGAAATGATTAAAAAAATCCATATATACTTAGTTTCTTGTTATGTTTCTTCAGAATGCTTACATCTCTGAGTAAAAAAATGAGACGCTGTATACTGTACAATGGCCATCATCGGGCGATGCCTAGTGTTGCTTCGCCTGCTCACATAGACCTCTGAACTGAATCCCCAATTTAGGTTGCTGCCTTCTATAAGCAGTCATCACCTTTGCATAATATCTCCACTCTGAGCTCTATCCAGGCAAAACTAGTGAGACAGGGTGAATTTAAAAGGCCATCATAAACTGAGCCACGAATTACCAACAGATCCAGTGGTTCAAGAATAATTTCCTCTTCAGCTTGAAATGTAAGTATGGCTCACTGAGAAGCCGTATTACCTCCTGATTCCAAGGAAGGCCTGTCAAAGCAGAACTCACGGAGTGTAAAGTTTTTAAAGTGCATTTGTTATAGCTTGCTAGTCTGACTATTAAAGTGAAACACTACACACCGTTAAACCTTCAAACCAGCACTGCAAAAATACTTATCAAAAATACAGCCTCTGGGAGATTTGTTTACTCTAGAAATATGCTGTCTTTGCAGTTACTTTTTCCTTAATGAGATGGCAGTGCAGGATTTGTCTTTTTCATTGGAGGGCAGAAAGCCAAATAAAGGGAATTGCCCTTAAAGTGACATGGCAATACCCAATTCCTACGCAGGGTTCAGAAATCTTTCAGAGAGCACTTTACATTCTGAAATAAAGTTTCACAGTTGAAAAACATTTGTTTTGCCTCAAAATTTTGTATTCAGTAAGTTACTGATATATAATATGACAGTTGAAAACGTCAACCTGGAAATAATCCCCTTCACGTAAGAAGTATTGTTTTTCTAAAAGCAAGAAGCTATATATTCCTTTGCATTTGAAATAACCTAAAATTATCAGGAGCTTAGGAAATGATAATCAGCTGAATCAGGACTGCTTTACAGCACTGTAGAAGTTTCCTTTAAAACTTTAAAAGTAGAACTATCTCCAGTTACAAGGGAATTCTGGTCTCTCTTTGTAAACCTGGACATGCATTCTGTTTTTTGGTTTGTTTCTTGGTATGGCATTTGCTTGGAGAATGTGTGACCTGCCTTGTCAAACAATACAGGGTAGAGTAAAGGTGGAGAAAAAAAATAAATAAGTAAACCTTCAGAGGCATTTTCTTGCTTTTCCCATTTAATTTTTCATTTGGGTTATAAATGGCATCTCAGACAGAAGGAAGCCTCCTGGGTTTGTCAGGATTCTCTGCTGGCCTAATCGTGAGCATGACACATGTAGAAGTGAGGCACTGAGAGAATTAGTGATTGCATCAAGAAGAAGGGAAGAATGATCAATTATTCACCACATGCCACCAAACACAAGAAGCATGACCACTGCTTGTCTCTCACCTTCTCTCCTCTGTGCACACAAAGCTCTCCACATAGCATACATGCCATTGAGAGAAATATTCCCTTCAAGCAATTCTCACTTTCACCAATACATTTACATTTGACTTTATGACTGGACAGCCATAATTAAGGAAATAAATTAATGAACTCCACTTCCTTTGCTTCCTTCATTCCTTTCTCTCCATTTATTAAAACAGAAAATTTAAAAGAACTAGGTGAGCGACCGTGAGAATAAATTTATTATATAAAGTCATCTAGCAAATACCTGTAACACCCTGAAGATAATACAAAGAACTTGGTAAATTTCTTCTGATTTCCTGTGTTTAAAAGAGACACTTTTCATCATATAAAGGCACAAAAATTATCCTGATATTAAAAAGCATTCCACTCACTTGTTTTCTTTACCTATTCCAGGAGCTGTCATTTTATTACTATATAGATATTCTTGAGTAAAAGAATACAAGTAGGTAACTCTGCGATGGTAATCATTGCTTTGTAACATCTCATTTACAAAGTATGTTATTTTGGGCATGCTTAAAATGATATCACTTAAACTTGTGATATCTACAGTTTCCTTATTCCAATAAATTCCTCATTCTTTGAGAGTAATACATACTTCACAGGATTGTTAAAAGAATTAGATGAGAAGATATTTGTAAAAACATCCAAATAATGTTACTTCCCACATACCTCTTTATAAATGTTGCAAAATCATTCTGCATATTTGCTGGTTATTAAAACTTACAGTGGATGCCATCAGAGGCCAACAAATGGGTACTTGCTTTCTCTCAGATTTTAATATTCTCTGTATTGCTTCTGCTTCGGAAAAACATACTTATGGATATGTTCAAAATATCTTTGTTTTACTGAATTCTATATTTATTATGTGGATTTATCATTTGCTGAAACTCGCTATGCAACAGGAATTATGTTAACCTGTCTTTGGTTTTTATGATCTCTTTGTATTTTCATAGTAATCCTCAGAAAAATGTATTATAATTTCCATTTTACAGATGAATACATTGAGACTTAGTAGGGTTAAGTACCCTCAATCCTAGACCTGTGTAAATCTATCGGATGCTCTCTAATAATATTTCTCAAATATTTATTGTACAACAAATTACCTGGGAAATCTTATTAAGTTGCATACTAAGTAGATCTGAGATGAAGTCTGAGCATCTGCATTTCTAACAAGCTCTTTGGTGCCAATGCTATTGGTCCCTACACCATGCTTAGTGTAGCAAGACTCTAAAATACCATGTCATACAACTTTAAACTTAGGTAGTGAACACTCTGTAAATATCAATTAAATTTTAAAAAATACTCATGAATGAGTAAAGAAAAAAATTGATGAAAAATGATAGCTACTCATTCAAGTGGAATTTTCTGGAATTAGTGACTAATTTTTTCTTGGGTCCCTGTCATAATAAGAGTAGGTATTTGACTCTGGAAAATGACCTTTGTCATATACACATGATTCCCTTCACTGAGCCAGTTCACTTGACCCTACTGAGTCCCAATCCATATTTGTCCTACCAAAGATACTTGACCACCTGTATACTAGGGGATATCGCCTTTGCCAACTGACCACTTTCCAGATCCTTCTCTCATTTGTCATGTCTCACTCTTCCTGACTGGATACCAATACTAAAGCTTATCTTGGGCTCAGATGAGAAAAGAGTGGAGTGAATTTTGATTAAACTAATAATAGCCTAATGTTAAAGTAGGAAAAGAGGGTAAAGAGGGGAGAAAGTAGGAAACAAAATGGCAGAGAAGAGGAAGGAAGATAAACACAAGGACCACAAACATTAGAGTTGTAGAATCCAAGAGATAAGAATGGCTCATAGAAGAAGAGAATAAATCCTAGGAGCTAATCTTTCATTTGCTTTCCTCTCAGAAATAATATTTGTCATCTATCACTGTTGTCAGACTTAGTCTGGGGACACTTTTTTCCCTTTGGCCTATTTTTACCATGTGATTTTGTTTCCAAAACATTTGTTCTCAGATCCCCTCTTCAGAAGAAATATGAAAAGAGTCAGCAAAATACATTAATGGGGATCTAAAAGCATCAGACTCCATGGTAAAGAAGAAATTTAGACCCTGATCTCATGAAGCAGAGAATCTAATCAATGGGGAATTCAGGGGCACAGCCAAATGCAGCTACCTCCACTGAGGATCTGCCTATCTAACAGGCTATAAGCCTCTGGTTTCTAGTTTACAATTCCCCAAGTTCCCTTTTCCAATTTTTACTAATAATTCTTTGGTACTGAAACACTAACTGTTTTTTATAAGTATGCAATTTGCCTAATAGAAAAAAAAAATGAAGTGACTTTTCATCATTGTGTTCAAGCTAATGAACAGAGTTATGTATCTGCCTGTGTATTTCTTTCAACATTGTACAATATTATATATATTGTACAACTGTAGTTACTGTACATTCTGAAGAGCCATGTAAATATCACTGGGTGTGCTAGTAGACACATCTAAGCCAAATAAAGCCAGTAGGGGCCAGGCACAGTGACTCATGCCTGAAATCCCAGCACAGGAATTTGAGACCAGCCTAGGCAACATAGTGAGACTTCATCTCTACAAAGAATAAAAAATGAGCAGGGTATGGTGGCATGCTTCTATAGTCCCAGCTACTCAGGAGACTGAGGAGGAAGAACTGCTGGAGCCCAGAAATATGCGACTGCAGTAAGCCATGATCATGCCAGCATACTGCAGCCTGGTGACAAAATGAGACCCTGACTCAAAAATAAATAAATAAATAGTCGATAGGATTGTGTTTGTATGTGATAAAATAGATCACCTAAGTAAACTACACTATGACACTATGTTCTTTCTCTTTCAGTCTTAATGGTTGATAATAGATGATATAAATACATGCTCATATAGATATATGTTCATGGCCTCAATCAATCCCCAGGTATGGTTCTAGGAAAAGGAAGCAGACATAAATGCAGGTCTTCCACTTACGATGTTTATAGTCTAGTAAAACAGAGAGAAATAAGAATAATGCAAATAAGTGTACAAACACTAACAAAGAACATGTTAAGAAATAGAGTTACCACACTCGAGTATATAACAAAGGAATCTAGAGTAAGAGTTTTTGGAGAAAGAAACTTTGCCTAGGTGGTGACTTGAGCTGAGCTTTAAAAGTTGACTCAGGTATTTCATTTTTTTTGTAGCAATTGTTAATGGGATTGTGCTTTTTATTTGGTTCTCTGCTTGCTTGTTGTTGTATATAAGAATGTGACTGTCTTTTACACATTTCTTTTGTACCCGGAGACTTTGCCAGAGTGCTTGATTAGTGCAAGGAGGTTTTCGGCAGATTCTCTTGAGTTTTCCAGGTATAGAATCATGTTGTCCACAAAGAAGGATAACTTGACTTCCTCTTTTCCTATTTGGATACCCCTGATTTCCTTCTCTTGTCTGATTGCTCTAGCTTGGACTTTCAACACAATGTTGAACAGGAGGGGTGAAAGTGGGCAACTTTATCTTGTTCTGTTTTCAGGGGAATTGCTTCCAATTTCTGTCCATTTAGCAATATGTTGGCTGTATGTTTAACATAGATGACTCTTACTGTTTTGAGCTATGGTCCCTCTATGCCTAGGAGTTCAAGGTATTCATCAAGAAGGGATGCTGGAGTTTTTTTTTTTGAGTTGGAGTGTCACTCTGTCACCCAGACTAGAGTGCAGTGGCCACTCCTGGCCACCGCAGCCTCGACCTGCTGGGCTCCAGCGATCCTTCCGCCTCAGCCTTCCAAGTAACTGGAACTACAGGCACGTTCTACCACACCCGGCTAATTTTTTGATTTATTGTAGAGATGAGGTCTCACCAAGTGCCCAGGTGGGTCTCGAACCCGCGGGCTCAAGCAATCCACTCACCTCAGCCTACCAAAGCGCTGGAATTACAGGCTGAGCCACAGAGCCTGACTGGATACTGGATTTTATCAAAAGCTTCCTCTGCATCTTGCGATATACTTATGATGGAATCAATTTCCTGGTTTGTTATTGGCCTATTTAGTGTCTCAATTTCTTCGTTTCAACCTTAACCTCGGCGTCTTCCTAACCAGAGAAGTGAAGGACCTTTACAATGAAAACTGCAAAACACTTCTCAAAGGAATCAAAGAAGACACAAACAAAAGGCAAAATATTCCACGCTTATGGATTGGAAGAATCAACATTGCTAAGATATCCATTCTTCCCAAGGCAATCTACACATTCAAAGCAATACCCATTACCCATTAAATTTCCAACATCATTCTTCTCAGACCTGGAAATGTCAATACATAAATTCATATGAAAACATAAATGACCATGAATTTCCAAAACAATTTTCAGCAAAAAAAAAAAAAAAAAAGTGAGAGGTATCACACTTGAAGTCTTTAAACATTATTATTAGGCTACAGTAATCAAAACAGCCTGGTATTGGTACAAAAGCAGAGATACAGATCAATGGAACAGGATAGAGAGTCTAGAACAAAACCACAATTTCTCAACCAACTCATCTTCAACAAAGCATCCACAACAACCACTAGGGAGAGGAGAACCTATTCAGTAAATAGTGATGGGAAAACTGACTGACCACATGCAGAAGTATGAAACAGGACCCCTACCTATCACCATAAGCAAAAATTAGCTAACTGAATCAACGACCTAAACATAAAACCTCAAACTATAAGAATCTTAGAAAATGCAGGAGACAACATTACGAAGACTGGAATAGGCAAACAATTCCTGATCAAAACCTCAGATGATCATGCCATGAGAGATAAGATAGACACGTGGGACCTCATCAAACTGAAAAGCTTCTGCAAAGCGAAAGAAACCATTGAGAGAGCAGGGAGCCAACCCATAGAATGGGAAAAAATATTCGCTAAGTGTACATCTGACAGAAGCCTAACTAACATCCAGCCTCTACAAGGAATTCAAATGCGCCGAAAGGAAAAAAACAGGTAGCCCCATTTAAAAGTGGGCAAGAGATATGAATAGACACGTCTCAAAAGAAGATACACAAGCCGGCAAAAGATACATGAAAAAATGCTCAGCTTCACTAATTACCAAAGAAATGCAAATCAAAACCATACTGAGCTACCACCTAACTCCAGTCAGGATGGCCATCATCAATGACTCCATAAACAACAGATACTGGCGAGGATGTGGAGAAAAGAGAATGCTTCTACACTGTTGGTAGGAGTGTAAACTAGTACAGCCTCTGTGGAAAACAGTGTGATGATTCCTAAAAGAACTAAAAATTTTTCTATATGACCCAGCAATCCCCCTTCCAGGAATATATCCAGAGGAACTCAAATCATTCTATGAAAAAGGTGCGTACACATTATGTTTATCACAGCATTATTCACAATAGCAAAAATATGGAACCAACCACATTGACCATCAAAAGCTGTCTGGTTAAAAAAAGGTGGTACTTATGCATGATAGAGTATTACACAGCCATAAAGAAGGACAAAATTATGAACTTTTTAGCAACTTGGATGGATTTAGAATCTATAATACTCAGTGATCTATCACAGGAACAAAAAACCAAGTATCACATGTTCTCATTCATAACGGCCCTGTACATTAATCATAATACTTTAAGAAAGGGAATGGCAGCCATAAGACCCTGCCAAGGAAGGGAGGGGGGCACATAATATCAATAAGGGTACCTGATCTCAAATCAGGGGAAATGGGAACCAAAGGGAGGCTCAAACTTTACCTCTATCTTGACCACTTATCTACCTAAATTTTAATTGTACTCCATTTCTTTTTAAAAAAATTGACTGAGTAAAAGCTGCAAATGAGAGCCACCCTGTTGAGAAAGAGCTCATAACTTGTTCCAGGAACTCAACAGTCACTATGTTTAGAGTGCAGAAAATGTAGCTGGAGATCAGGCAGAGGCCATAGTGACCCTTGGTCTTTTAGATGCAGCATAGAATGGCAATAAGCTTATGAAACGGTATGACATAGTATCTATTTGATTCATCCCTAACTATAATATTGTGGTTATGTGAGGAAAGGGTATGATACAGGTACTGGGGAACACAGTTCCCATTTCTTTGTCTCTCAGCCACTTGGTCCTGAGCTTCCCTACTACATTTGCACATGTTGTCCATATGCTTAGGTTCCCAGGCCAAAGTGACCTTCTCTTGGTTTTGACTTTGTCTACAGAGATGTCCTTTGCTACTTTCTACATCCTTTTATGCTACAGCAGAAATTGGGATAAAGGGAACAGAAAACTATTTTCAACTAGATTTGCATTATAATTCCTTGTATAAGCAAAATGCCATTTTGGGTAGAATTTTAAGTGTTATCCATAGGGACTGGGATGGAGTAACATATTGTACTAGGACCATTGCAAATGTTTGTGCAAGTTGTGCAGGGGCTAACTCGTGTGACAGATCTGGTGAACAACAACGATCACCACTGCCATTGCCTCAGGCTTGCCCACCCTCATTCTCTCACAGTTTTCCAGGAATTTGTGGTCCCATGAGGATCCTTGGTCCCACCATCTCACATAAACAGACTTCTAGTCAAATCATTAACCCAAACATATCCCCATCCCCAGGACATCTCCTGTGGTGTATATCCATTGCTCAACTTCCAGATTCTAGGAACATGTGCTATGGTTTAAGTTCCAATTAAATTAAAATTGGTTGAGATTTTATTGAGCAACTACTATAAGTATAACACATGTAACATTAATATTAATATCAATTTGTCCTATCCTTTTAATATAATTTACCAATGTAGCAATTGGATGTGTTAAAAATTGAGAGGTCTAGGAAATGGGCTGGTATTCTGGTTGCCTCCTTGATCAAGCATGTGACCTCAGGAAATTCACTAAACCTCCAAGTGTTTTGGTTTCTTTAAAAAAAAAAAATTAGCCGGGCTCGGTGGCTCAGCCTGTAATCCCGCGCCTTTGGGAGGCTGAGGTGAGTGAATTGCCTGAGCCTGCGGGTTCGAGACCCGCCTGGGCAGCGAGACCTCATCTCTACAATAAATCAAAAAATCAGCTGGGTGTGGTGGCGCATGCCTGTAATTCCGGCTACTCGGAAGGCTGAGGCGGAAGGATCGCTGGAGCCCAGCAGGCCGAGGCTGCGGTGGCCGGGAGCGGCCACTGCACTCCAGTCTGGATGACAGAGTGAGACTCCAACTCAAAAAAAAAAAAAAAAAAAAAAAATTAAACAAAAGTAGAGATACTGCCTCATTCATTTATTTATTTAATTCATTTATTTATTTGATTTATTCATTCATTTCATATCTCTTGAATGCCTGTTTATATATAAGTTAATAATAAGCCCCAGGGATATAGGGTGAGGAAAAAAAAAAAAACAAAAAACTTGTGTTCCACATTTGTGGAAATCATCATCTGTGGCACTGGGTTGTTCTGAGAATCAATGAGGTAATGACTGTGAAAGAACTTAGAAAATGGCAAATATTACCTGTGCATTAATTTTACTCATCACCCTCATGCTTAAGAAATGTATATTTTCAGGGCAACAATGCTAACATGAATAAAACATGTAGAAATTAATTTTACAGGAAAGGATAGATCTGGGTAGTGTATTTTATAGTCTAGTCCACCAACTCAGTAAAATTTCAAAGTCTAGACAGTTGAAGTTGGTAAGGAAGGATCAGAGACACTTCTTGGAAGAGATAAAACTTGAATTGATTCCTTGACAGATGAGTTTCCATAAAGGATTACCAGAACCTTTCTGCCTTCTTGATTCTTAGGATGCTTAATGAATGTCTATAATAAACTGGTGTACTGTGTTGGCATATTTAACATAGAAATCTCATTGTATCACTACCATAATTACCACAGGACTGAATATAATTACTTCTCTTCTAACAGCATGAATTTGAAGCAGATTTAGAGATATCACTTTTCCTTAAAACTAAATGGAAAAGAAACTGATGGCTTTACAAAAGAAAAAGAAAAGGTGATTTATTTCTGCTACTGAAAATGTAGCAGATACCCTGTGTTTCCTCTGACTCTGTTGAATTATAGTATGGTCAGTAAAATTGATATTCAGGTCAATATCATTCTATAACGTGGGTAATTCTTTGTGGATATAATCGGTTCCTTATATGTTACTAAGTTATATTTTGCTAAGGAACTTGAAACTCTTCCAGGTATCTTGGGTACTTCAACAATCATGAAATAATAAAATAAAAATAAAACTACTCGTGAAATTGATGATGAAATGCTTCAATATTTATTGAAATACAAAGCAGTGATATACTTCATTAAAAAATGCATAAGAAACAAAAAATCATTCCAGCTGGGTTTCTGATTCAGTATTTTCTTGTCAAGTAGGCTCTTTAATACACGATATTAAGTATAGAGTAAATATGAATGTCCCTCAGAAGCCAAATGCCTTTAAAGAGAAATGTGAATATATATGTTAAGGGTTTATATGATAGAGCCGTTTTGATTTAGACCTTTTTTTTGTATAACCATAGTAGTTACAAAAATCTAACTACCTATTAAGTTTATTTTGTTTCTGTATTTAACCCCAATTACCCTGTGCAGGGGAATACTTTTAAAATTTAATTTCTCCTCTCACTTTTTTTCCTGCTTCTGCAAGCCTTTTTCCCCTCATGTAAATTGCAGCAGGTGCACAAAATTGAAGACATCACAATTAAATGTAATCAAATATTTTAGGCACTAATGAACAGCTCCAGGAAAACAAGTCAAAAGAAAAAAAAAAAAGCCTTTAAGTGAGTGGATTTCCAAACACCCCAGGCACCATAGGACCAATTAAGAGAGTCAGATACCAGGACACATACTGACATTAATTATCTTTGAGTTCAGGGAAATAAAAAATAAAAGCAACAATTATCATAATAAATCTCCACACAGTGCTTGTAAGTTGGGCTAATCTACAACACACCTGGGTTTCAGATATTTAAGGCGAATACTCAATCAGTTGGTAACAACCTCACAGAGGGGCTCATGGGACATTTTTTCCTTCCTGTGATCTGCCAATCAGATAGAGGGGCTAAAATGATGTCCAACAGCTATGTCTGCTTTATTTCGCATCACTCACATGAGTTACAGACAGAAGCACTGCATAATTTATTCAATAAAGTAAGTCACAAAGCCAGTATTCTCTTTAGGGGATGTTTATTCAAAAAGCAAGAAAAGTCAAGAATAGACATTCAAGGTAAAAATTTGAATTGTTGGAGTCCCAAAGTCCCAGGATGTCTCTGTAAATTTATTCTCCCTGAAGCCAGAAAGAATCTTACTAAAGAGAACAAATATTTCAGTTTGGAAATATGGGTTTTCATTTTAAAAAATGCACAGGAGGGGTCAGAGAAAGAAAGTTAAATGCCATAAGCAAAGAAGAATAGAAATAAAAAAACTTATTAAAATTGATCTAAATTCTATTGATAATTTGAAACAAGGACATTATATTTTAACAAAAAAGAAGGGTATTTAAAAGTTGGAGGGTTGCAAAATTTCTTCAATCAGGGGAGATATTAACATAAATATTAATTATTAGAAAAAAACAATGCAAATGTTTTCGTGTTAGTGCCCTTACTATGATCCTGGTAGTGATAGATCTTCCTATAATTCTTATTAATAGCTTAATATATTAATATTTGTCAGTGGACTGCTGTCAATATTAGATGAAAAAGAAAACAAATTAATGTTTTGGGTTTTTTTTGTTTTTGAGTTTGAGACTCATTATTTTGCCCAGGCTGGAGTGCAGAGGCATGATCATAGCTCATCGCAGCCTCAGTCTCCTAGACTCAGGTGATCCTCCTGCCTCAACATCCCAAGTAGCTGAGACTACAGGTGTGTACCACCATGCCCAGCTAATTTTTTTGATTTTTGTAGAGACGTGGGCAAACTAATTTGCCTACACTAGTCTTGAACTCCTGGGCTCAAGCAATCCTTGTGCCTTGGCCTCCCAAAATGCTGGAATTACATGTGAGCCATTGCACCTGGCCCAAATATGTGTTTTAATCTTCTTGTTCCCTCTTTGAACCCACAGGGATCATTTGTCTTGAGGAAAGATACATTCAATTTACAGTTGCTTTTCAATTGAACAAAATCTTTCAATTTTAAGTAAGTTTCATAATATATGACTGAAAAGAGAATGCATATGTAAATATAATTATGGTTGTTTCTTACACAATTTTAGTAGACTAAAGTAAGTTGCAAAAGATAAGAAAAATAAACAAATATTTTTATCATTATGCCATACTTAAAGCAGATTAAGTTATCCTAATCTGAACATTAGAGGAAACAAAATGGACAGTTGTTTAACTACTACTGTTTATTGATACACTAGTTTTAGTACACTGTGGAAATTCATTTTTAAAACATGCTATTTGTAGCAAAATTTTGATTCTTATATATTATATACCTTTAGATTAAATGCCACCATTTACTGAAAAACTTTAGTTATTTTATTGTACATCTGAACATAGCTATGGCATGGCCTAATGTTTAGTCCAACATTTTTAAAATAGATAAATATTTTAGAAATGTATCCTTGGCTTCTGAGAAAGTGACTTTTGTTTTATTTATTTGTTTTTAGTGTTTTATCAAGTCTAAAGAACTTAAAGACATTTTGGCATATTTTGTTCTATTAAAATTTGAAATGTACTTATACAAAAAGTCATGATTTTTTTTAAAGATGTAAGACATATAAAAATGTAAAAAAAAAATTGCAAACACTTATGTAGTAAATGGTCACTGCCTTAGTAAGATGTGTTTCTATAAAGCAGGGAGCTGCAACACCCAGGGCCAAGGACTGGTAAAATCCTTGACCTGTTAGGAACTGAACTCCACAGTAGGAGGTGAGCAGCACAGGAGCAGAGGTCTGTATTCTGTCAGATCAGCGGTGGCATTAGATTCTCATAGGAGCCCTAAACCTATTGTGAACAGCAGATACAAGAGATCTAGGTTGCATGCTCCTTATGAGAATCAAATGCCTGATGACCCCCACCTCCGACAACTCCCTACCCACCACCTCCCGCTGCTCATCTCCTCTCCTTGTCTGTGGAAAAATTGTCATCCTTGAACCCAGACCCTGATGCAAAAAGATTGGGGACCACCGCTATAAAGGAACACCTAGCCCTGGATAACTTATAAGGAAAAGATTTTTATTCGGCTCACAGTTCTGCAGGCTGTACAAGAAGCCTGAACCAGCAACTGCTTCCGGTGAGGGCCTCAGGCTGCTTCTACTAGAGTGGAAGACAAAGGGGAGTTGGCCTGTGCACCCATCACGTGGATATAGAGAAAGCGAGAGAGAGGCAGGGAGGTGCCAGGCTCTTTTTAACAACCATCTCTTGGGGGTACTCTTAATAAGACAAGAACTTACTCATTACAGTCAGGACAGTAAGCCATTCATGAGAAATTTGCCCCCATGACCCAAAAGCCTCCCATCAAGGCCCATCTCCTATACTGAGGATCAAATTTCAGCATGAGGCTTGAATGGTCAAATATCCAAACTGTGGTAGTTATTAATCTTAGTAAATAAAAGTTCATATAAACCTTTTAAAATTTATTTACATGGTCATCTTCAGCTCTTCCAGTCAGTGTGAGTGTGTCTCCGAGTGTACCAACTACATGAGGCCCTTTCTCAGTGCAGCTGCTTTACAAAAAAAAAAAAAATATATATATATATATATACACACACACACACAAACACATATATGTGTGTGTGTGTAATTAAAAATTTTGGAAATGTCCAATAATAAAACGTTAAATTAAAATAAACATATTAAATGGTGCTAATATTTATAATTTTTTTTTTTTTTTGGGCAAAGTCTCACTCTGTTCCTCAGCCTGGAGTGCAGTAGTACACTCATGGCTCCCACAGGCTGGGCCTGCTGAACTCAGGCCATCCTTCTGCAACTGCCCTCCAAATAGCTAGGACTGCTGGCTTACACCTACCACACCCGGCTAATTTTTTTTTTTTTAATTTATCATAGAAATGAGGTCTAGTCAAATTGCCCAGGCTGGTCTCAAAACCTTGGGCTTAGGCATTCCTCTTGCCTCAGTTTCCCAGAGATCTGGGATTACAGATGTGAGCCACCAGGCCTAGTTTGAGAAATTTTGTAAATGCACATTATAAGTGCATTAAGTGCTTAAGTGTGAAAACAATGATATTTTTCAAATATCAGATTTATAAAAAATAAGTCAACTAATAATATATATAATCATCATCATAATAAGTGAGTGAATATAAAATAACTTTATTAAAACTTTTTAACATATAATATATTTTATTAATAAAAAATTAGAGCCAGTGCATGTGTCACTTAGAGATTGAGTAAATAATGTTCCATCTACAAACAGATCTTATTAACCGTTGAAACTTAGAATATTAAATGTATTGAGGCGAACGAATTCTGTAGCATATATTTGAGTGAAAGATACAAGTACTTAAATATTTTATATTATACTATTAACTATATAGCATATTTAATAGGACAATATATGTATATACTGTATAGAAATATGGAATACATATATGTAATAAGCTGTTAAGATAAGAGTAGTTGTATTGGAAACTGTGTTTAAAGACACTATTCCTTTGTATGTTTCTGTATTTTTATGTCAAAGGAATTGTTGACATTTTTACATTTATTCAGATTTTTTTTTTACCATAGTTACATTATTAATTTGCATGTTTGTCTCTCTCTCTCTCTCTCTCTCTCTCTCTCTCTTGCTCTCTCTCCTGCTGTTTTATTTTTCTGCTATAATTAATATAATAATGTCTTGTAATAATATTATTTGCACAATGTTTTTTCTCAGTTTGGCATCATTATTTTAGAAGAGAGATTCTAAAATGAAAAACTGGGCCAAACAAAAATATTTTGGGGTTCTTTAGTAGTATTTATTTACATGATCCTAAAACAAAGAGCATAGCAAAGCACTCATTTGTGCTATTGGTTTAACTTCAAGTGGAGAAAAGCCATCCTTTTAAGTATATCTAGTGCATTCTATATGCCAAAGAGAACAAAGACTAAGGAACCAGAATACTTTATTCAGTTCTCCCATCAAGCAAAACACATGATTTATGCACAACTTGATTTTTCACAAATGTCTGGACTATGAATACCACAGGTCACTTCCAAATTAAACTCTGATGGTTTAAAGTAAAATGTATTCTATTTTTCCCCCTGCTTTCTCTCAGACTGGCAGCAGACATATTTTGTTTTATTGAAAATTCTTTTTGCTTTTAATTGAGTAAGCATTTAGATCACAATCAGGAATTTTCACATAAAAATTTAGATTTCTAACTTCTTAGGAATCTAAAGGTAAGGCACCACACAAATGGCTTCCCTTTTCAGAAAGGGAGCATAAACTAGGACTCTAATAGACAAAGTGGGCAGAAGCTCTCCAGTTGACCGTGGTCCTCTCCATTCCCCGTCACTTTGTCTGACAGGGAGAGGAGTTACAATAGGCACATTCATCTCTTTTCCATGGTCTTATTTTTCAGTTACCCACAATCAACTGCTGTCTGAAAATATCCCATTACTACTACTCTTGTGATTTGGAGTACACTTGGTCAAATAAGGGTTCCATGAACAAAAACACTGCAATACCTCAACAGTCCATCTGCTAACTGAGATGACCACTAAGTGACTTAGGACCAGGGAGCCTAGGCAGTGTGGAGAAACTGGATAAAGGGAAGATCCACACATATCCCCAGAAGGATGAAGCAGGATGGTGTCAGCTTTTATTGCATGTCTCAGAATGGTGCTCAATTTAAAACTTATGAATTGTTTACTTCTGGAAATTTCTGTTTACATCACAATGCCTCCCTCATTCACCTCACTTCATTTCATGATAACAAGAAAGGTGATTATAGTACACAATAAGATATTTGAGAGACCACATTTCCATGACTTTTATTACAGTATATATGGTTATAATCGTTTTATTTTCTTTTCAGGTATTGTTACTAATATTTTAGTGTGTCTAGTTTATAAATTAAACTTAATCATAATCATATGCATGTACATAAGAAAACCCATAGTGTAGGAGGTCTGACAGTTAAGTCCAAAAACTCATCCTAGAAAAAGTGCTACATATCACATTGCTGAATATCACTACTTTCACCTTCAAAGTATTACCCTTGGGAAGCCATACACCAACGACAGAGCCTATTCCACCAGTCAAATCAATTTTGCGACTCTTTTTTCTGGAATAGCCATCAGAGCTGTCATCGTATTACTCTTGATATCCTGATTGTCATCAAAATGTCTTCCTTTCAATATTTCCTTTATCTTTGGGTAAAGAAAAACATCATTGGAGGCCAGATCAGGAGAGTAGGGAGGGTGTTCCAATACAGTTATTTATTTACTGGCTAAAAACTCCCTCACAGACAGTGCTGTGTGAGCTGGAGCATTATCATGTTGAAGGAGTTCCTTCGGGACCATTTTTGCACACACTTTTCATGTGCTCATATTTTTAATTAATATTTTCCCATTTCTCTATCAATGTTTATTTGATCTCTATGCTTCTCATAGGCAGCCAACAATGTTGACACACGATGCAACAAATTTTTACAATGTTTTTGTCAGTTCTGTTCGATACTTGTTTTGACCTCTATTCATCAGTGATGCCTTCTCTCCCCTCAGAAAAACGTTCATTTGATTTGTACACTGCTGTGTTCTTCATGGCATATCCCCATAAACTTGGATTAAAATATCCCTGATTTTACATCCACTCTTGCCACGTTTAACAAGAAATTTAATGTTTGTTCATTGCTCTTATTCAAGCTCTGACATTCTCGTGATAGCACACAAAAACATGCAAAAATAATTAATGCCACTAAGCAAGACACAGCCACACATTGACAGGAACACAGCTGTGAGACTCTGATATACCAAGGTTATGTCACCTTACTGAGTTGTTTGTACAGTGCTACCAGTGTAAGTACACTGTGGCAAGTTCGTGAACTTAATTGTCAGGCCTCATATAGAGGATTCAGTGATATTTATGGTTTCAAGCACCCACTGGTGATCTTGGAGTGAATCCTCCAAGGATAAGAGTGGACAACTATAATCACATTTATGTTGCATTTGAATGCTTGTTTTCCTTTGGCAGCAAAATATGTCTTGTACTATTTGCCCTCCCTCCTTTGCAAGCCCTGCAAGTGTTTGTTTGCATCCTTGATCTGCTCTTCTCAAACTACTTCAATTTCAGGAAACAAGAAAATAGAGAGTACATTCATTAAACTTCACTTCGCCCTGACATGTTGCAAACAAATGTCCAAATCTTCTGACTAGACTTGCCGTTTAACCTTTAACTTCAATGCTGTCCTTTGCAAACTCACTGTCCCAGTACTTCCCAACTAGGAATTCCCATTTGGGTCTATGTAATTTTTCCTATGAATATGTTTTTTTCTTTATTAGTCAGGATCACTTTAATTGCTGTCATGGCTATTTTAAAGGCTTATATTATATGACCATATGTAGTGTCATTTTCATTATCCATTCTAAGAAGTTTATCAGAATTGCAACTGTATTAATAAGGGTTTGTGGTTTTTTGGCCTTATTAAGATAGGAAACTTAGAGACCTATTTGTAACTGAAGAAAGTTGAAAGACTGAATAAAATTTTTTAAAAAGATAAACCTTTAAAAAAAGATTATTTAATATATTTAATAAATGCTGCTATATTTTTCTCAATACACGTAGAAAGAATATTGGGACATCACACATCATTAAAGCCACATGCGTCTATTTAGCCTTATTTAATTGAGGTTTAAAACAATGCAGCAATTGTATATTTTAAGAGCCTAAAAAGTGTTGTTTTTAATTTTTTTTTTAACAATTAACCATGCACCTTATTTTAAGGGAAAAACTATTAAATACTTTTTATGACTTTCTACTTTGCTTTTTTTGTTTTAATTTTACTCTCCAGTGGGCCACATCCACAATCAGTGCTAGGAGGGGAAGAGGAATAAGGATTAAAAATAAAGGATTAGAGGGAAGAATATGGGGGAAAGAAAGGATGAGTGATGTCCTTCCCTTGAATATTTTATTTTCCTAATTGAAAAAAAATGCTTAAGGCCCAGGGACACCAGATATTAAATCTTTTTTGTATATATAAAGGAGATCAATGAACCTGTTTATTTATTCCTAAAACTATTTGCCCTGCCATGTGGAGGAATAACCAAAAATGTCTATTTCATTATTCTTTTATATATACCTCAGCACAAAGGGACATATATAAGATATCATCCTCAGTAAGATCTTGTTATAATAAAAGTCAGGGGGAAAATGAAGAACTTAGTTTCTTCAAGTAAGAAAAGATGAACTAAATTTGTTTTTTTAAAAAAAGTTATTAGGGTATATGACATTATTGGATAATTTGCTTATAGGAAATAAAGTTTATCCACCCTGATTTTTCTCTTATTTCTTTTTTCTCTTCCTTTCTCTGTATTTTATAGCAAGCTCCATAATATACTCTATATACTCAAAAAGAAAATGTTTTTTCTTTTTGTCCTGAAAAAACCTAAGGCAGTTACCTTAGCGGGCTGAGAGGTTTTCCCAGAAGATGTATTATGACAGTCTGTTGTCAGGCTCATGATTGCAACAATTAATCTAATAATTTTAAAATCAAAAGAATACACAAACTTTTGTCTTATATCTTCTGCTTTTTTTTTTTTTTTTTTTTTTTTTTGAGTTGGAGTCTCACTCTGTCGCCCCGACTGGCGTGCAGTGGCCGCTCCCGGCCACCGCAGCCTCGACCTGCTGGGCTCCGGCGATCCTTCTGCCTCAGCCTTCCAAGTAGCCAGAATTACAGGCATGCACTACCACGCCCAGCTGATTTTTTGATTTATGGTAGAGATGAGGTCTCGCTGCCCAGGTGGGTCTCGAACCCGTGGGCTCAGGCAATTCACTCACCTCAGTCTCCCAAAGGCGCGGGATTACAGGCTGAGCCACCGAACCCGGCTTTGTCTTATATCTTCTTATTCTTGTATCTTTATTTACCTTGTGTGTACATTCTCAGATATTGACTTTCCAGAGAGGAATTATTAACTCCTGAATTTTACATTTAGATGTCTTACAAAATATTTGAAATGCATAGCTTGGCAGAAACATGTACATACATGTCTTGACTTTTTATGAAAGGCTCTTTACCTCCTCAACTCTTAATTCATTTTTTGCTACCTAATTGAACAAATTTAATAATGTACTCCAGCTTACTCAAATTCATATCACTGCTAATACCTGGGGAAAAAAAAGTGATGATCCCTAATTTATTAATCTCAGTCTCTAGCTAAAAATATTTTCTCCTCTATACATTGAGAATATTAAAAGAAATTATAGATTCATTTCTTTATTTACCTAAAATAAAATGACTTTTTCTTTCTTTTTTTACAACTCTTACAAAAAACATGTAATAAGGTATCTTGTATTAAAATTCATCTGATTATTTTGATTAAAATCTATGTTACATCTGACATGAGTAAAATAAATAAAAGATAACTTCGATTTATAAGAAAAAAAACTACAGAAGTGTAGGCTTTAGAGATTTCTAACTTTTTCTTTATTACATTAATTGAATTTTGTGAGAAGCCCCCTTCTGGAATGTCACTCTATTCAATTTGTTATCACTTGGCCTTAAAACTGAAAATGAATTGAGGACATAATCCATGTGGTATACAAATCATATCAGTCCAGAGACCCTTAACTACAACTAGGTAATTTATTCAAGTTTATTGAACCATTCAACAAATATTATGCAACTAAGAAGATGGGAAAAACCCTTGCCCTCATGTAGCTCATGTTCCATTTAGGGAGTCACAAAATAAAAACATAACAATAATCACTGCAGGTTGTGATGACTGCTGTGAAGGAAATAACTATGGTGTTGTGATTGACAATGGAGGAAAGATTTTATCTAAGGTGGGGAGAGGAGGTATCGCTGAGAAAATAATATTGAAGGTAAACTGAGGACCCAGATGAAGACAGAGTCGTCTTTATAGAAGAAACAGAAAGCAAATGCCCTAGATTGGAAAAAAAGTTAGACTATTTTGAAACTGGAAACTGGAAAGCTGGTATGGCTAAAACCAAGTTGCAGAGGGTGTGTGAAACTTTGGGTCATTTGGGAAAGAGAATTTCAGTGCCAGATTTAGCAATCTTTTAGACCATGGTTATAGTTTTTATTTTTTAATATTTTTAATTTTGAGTATTACTTAATACTTTTGTATGATATACAGAGAAAAAGGTACTATATGAAGGATGGCAGAAGTGAAGGCTGTTAGTCAAGCTTATTTAGTGAAAAAAAATCATTTACTAAAATCCCACTGTTTTTACCCAGTTATTGTCAGAGGTCTTTATGGTTAGAAATAATCCGCAAAGTTACAAATACAATCCAAAAATATTTTTAAATAGTGTAAGATTGGCCACATATAACCATATTACTAGATTTTCAGGACACTCAGTAAAATTTCACCTGCAGTGAAAGAATATAGAAAATACACCAATCAACTCATATAGTATGAGTGGAAATATAAAGATATTTTCCCCATGATACTTCAGTGTGTAAGATAATTTTACATAGTGGACACTTTCAAAATGCTTTAAAAGGAAATGTTTTAAAAACATGCAATCAGATGAAGCATAACCTAACAATGATAACTTAGTATCTTCATGAAAGAAAAAAAACAAAGATTATATCATAAATTCCATGATTGGCTGCATCATCTCAGAGGTAGCTGCGTGTCTTTGTTCTTCCCTCTTCACCCTGTGAAATGCAGGTCTGGGGATTCTATAGGGAGAAAGCTGGGACACCCAGAAGCTGGTAGATGAAATAAACACCGCAGGATAAGAGAAAAGTAAGGAAGACACCTGGACAAGAAAGGCGATTACAAAAGCTTTGAAGGTCGTAAAAGCCCAAAAAGAGAAGAACTGCTACATGAAGAACCGTGCACCTGGGGACTTTCTTGAAGCACTTCAAGGACTGTAATTTGGGACTCTTTTGAAGAAAGTTGCTGACGGTGCTATTCTAGACATGATAATTGTTTTATCCATGTATTAATCATAATTGGTAAATGTAATATCATACAAGTTTATATAATCAATATACATATGTATGAGGGTTGACAAAAATTATTAGGCTCTGGTTATGTTTAACAAGGTTTTTACTTTGTGTCATTAATTAAGTCTTAGTACTATAGTTTAGTGTTTTATAGCTACTTTGAAGATTGTTTTAAGTTCATAAGTTTAAGTTCACACAATGATAAAGCTGGTGCCTCAAAGATAATAATAATTGCTCCACCGCCTATCTTAAGACAAAGATGTTTTCCAGGAGGTTGCCAAGCATAAGGAAAAACAGCCGAATCACCATTATCCTAAGCTTAAAAGCTCATTGGCAATTTGCAACCATAATAATTTTAGTTCTGTTAGTTTTATTTCATTATGTTTCATTCACTTTATATGTTTATCCAGAGTAAAGATTAGTGTATGTATTTTCACAGTAAGTGACTTTCATAGTTATTCTTTAAAAGCTAGCCACTGTTGTTTGGTCAAGTTAACGGGCTTCATATTCCTGCTATCACTAAGTACAATCTATAGTTTTGTTTTAGTGATTTTATGGCCTTTTTAATTAGACTAGAGATGTGGAACCAAAATCAAAGTAAACCTTGTATGCATGATGTTTAGTTTAAGTGAAACTCCTTTGACACTTATCTCAAGACTCATTAACTGAAAGTAGATAGTTTTTGGCTTATTCGTTTCTTCTAAAGACCGCTAGATGGTGGTAACTTTTAAAACATATGTACGTGAAGGAATTTTCTTTGTCTTGCCCCTTTTACAAATGCTATAAAAGCTTTCTGTTAACTAATAAAGGAGGTCATCTGTTCAGGAAAAAAAAAAAAAAATTCCATGATTAATTATTCCAAAGTGATATATGTCATGTACGTCTTGAAAACATTCAAAGCAACAAACCTCATACACTCAATGAAGAGTTTCTTCTTTTACTTCCAGAACTGCCTTTTGAATTAATATACTTGATATTAAAGAGACTTTATAGTATTGCTGGTATTTATTCTTCTACTAAATAATAAGGACAATTTTTGTCATATTTTGTCACAATGTACTGTTTCATCTTTAGGTAAAGCTGCTTTTGACTTTTTGTACTTACTTGAGGACTTTTAGACTGTCCATCCCTGGAGATTAATTCTTTGTATTCATCCAGATGTTGTACAAAGAAATTAAATATACTTCAACCAACTAATTATTTTAAATAAACACAATTCTTGCTGCCATTTTCTCCAAATATATCATGGTAATTTTTGCTTGAAAGCATGTGGGTATGTATTGCTGAATTGAATCTATTATTTTTCAACAGACATTTGGAAAAAAAGAATACATGTACTATATAACAATGAGAACATCCAAACTAGAATCCATAATCTTTATCATGACTCTAGAAAATGAGAACTAAATTAGATTAAAAATAAGATTGTTGAAAAAATATGCTTGGTATATTTTGAAATATGCTATAATAGCAGAATTTTAAGGATCTCTCTTCCTTAGTTGAGAAAGAGAAGTGAAACATTTCACTAAACTACATAAATATTTGCTGCTGTTGCTTTAAAAATCACATTCACTTACTTCACATTCTTACTTTAGGTCACCTATTTATTTTCTAACTTATATTTATATCCAGTTGTAGGGCTAAGTCAAAATAACTAAAAGTCAAAAATTCTATAGCAATAGATTTCAAAAATTATACTGAATGTTGCTTCTTTAAATGCAAATTTTTATAAATTTTTACAAAATGCTTAATTTATTCTGGTTCCCAAGTCTGAGCACAATGTGTACCCAATCACCAAACAATTAGTGCAATTCAAAATTGTCACATTTTGAATTTTACTTTTTATTTAAAAAATAAATCACGATTTTGTTACACATGTCTTTTAACAGATTATGAAGTGCGTTTTCTGTTTTTTGTGCTATACATGCAAAGGAATATCTGGAAGAGGGGAATTGAAAAGAAATATATCAGACATTTTCACTTCTTTTCTGTATTGTTGGATAAAATTGTTTTGACTGATAATTATGCTCAAGAAATTTCCTTGGCTTTTCATTAATTATTATAATAATTAAATGAGTATATGCATTTGAATTGTGTTTGTACTTCTATTTCTGGCAAAGTTTATTTCATGTACTTCAACTATATACAGTATCTATCTTTATCAATTTCTGTACTAAAAATACCATTTTTATCTTTAAAAAATAGCTCATTTTCCTTCTGGTCAATTAAAAGGTATCAATAGCTCATTTTCACTCAAGAAAATGTAGAAGTGCTGCTTGTTTTCGTTGTTGATGTCCAACATCATTAGTCGTTAATGAAACTAAAATTAAAACCACAATGAGATTCCACTTCCCACTCACTAGAATGGTAAATTTCAAAAGACAGATAATAACAAGTTTTGGCAAGGATGTGGAAAAATTGGAATCATTATACACTGCTGGTGGGAGTATAAGATGGTTCAGACTCTTTGGAAAACAGTCTGGCAGTTCCTCAAAAAGTTAAACATAGAGTTACCATATGATCCAGCAATTCCGTTCCTAGGCATATACCCAAGAGATATGAAAGCATATGTCCACACAAAAACTTATAAATGAATATTCATAGCAGCATTATTCACAATAGCTGAAAATAGAAATAAGTCAAATATCTATCAACTGATGAGTGGCTAAACAAAATATTGCATATCATACAGCAAAATATTATTTGGTAATAAAAATAAATGAAATAGTAATACGAGCTATGATGTGGATGAACATTAAAGCTATTATAAGTTTAGCCAGGCATGGTGGCTCACCCCTGTAAACCCAACACTTTGGGAGGTGGAGGCAAGAGAATCGCCTGAGCCCAGGGGTTTGAGACCAGTCTGGGCAACTTGGCAAGACCTCGTCTCTACAATAAATAAAAATAAAAAATTAGCCAAGAATGATGGCATACACCTGTGGTTCCAGCTACTTGGAAGACTGAGGCGGAAGGATTGCCGGAAACCAGCCGGTTGAGGCTGCGGTGGCCACGAGCATGCCACTGACTCCAGGCTGAGTGACAGAATGAGACTTCTCAAAAAAAAAAAAGAAAAATTTTTTTTAGAAGTTTAATAAGTGAGTCACAAAGACCACATATAGTATTATTCCATTTATATGTATTGCCCAATATAGGCAAATGTATAGAGACAAAGGAAGATCAGTGGCTGCCTAGGCCTAAGAAGTAGAAAGCGACAGGTGGGTTGGGGGGAGAAGTGGCTACTGTTAGGTAAAGGTTTAGTTTTGGGATAATGAGAACATTCTAAAATTAGATAATGGCAATTGCTGCACAACTTTGTAAATACACTTAGAAACATTGACTTGGACACTTTAAACTGGCAAACTTTATAACAGGTAATTATATCCCCAAAATATTGCAATTAAAAAAAAAATCAACATTTATCTTACTTTTTGTTTGTTTGGAATTTGGGACTGACTGAGCAACCTGTTTCTAGTTTAGGATTTCCCAAGATGTAGCTAAGATGTCAGATGGGATTACAGCCACTGGAAATCTAGATGGGGCTGGAGGATTTACTTCAAATGTGGCTTGCTCACATGGCTGTTAGCAGGAGGCCTCACTTCCTTGCCATATGGGTCTATCTTCAGGACTGCTTGAGTACACTCATGCCTTGGCAGCTGGCTTTCCCCAGAGCAAGTAGTACAGAAGAGGAAGGCAGAAGTTACAGTGTCTTTCATGACCAAACTCAATTATCACACACTCTCATTTCCACAATATCCTAATGGGAGGATACTACACATGACTGAATTTTAGGAGGTAAGAATAATTGAAGTATAACTTTTACCACACTTTTAAAATTTAAACTGTAAACAAGTTGTATAATTAAACAACATTTAAAATAGGGAGTCTGCAATATTACTAATGACTTTTTAAGCTGTACTTCTCAAATTAACTAACTCCTTAGAGGGAATCCGTTAGAACATTATCTTATTGGTTCTACCTGTCATAAAGGGCTCTCATGTTATTGTTCCCACATTCCTAAGGAATTTCACAAAGACATTTTTTGATGGCAATTTAGATGAGCAGACAATATTAACTACTAAGGATTTGTTTAATTGGACATGATAACAAGGTTACTTAAAATAGTAGTTTTTAAATTTCAATACTCTAAGAAATTCAATTATTTAGCAGGATTTTATTTACATATTTTCCCCTGTGGTTTGCAGACTGGAAAGCTGCTGACATTTGTATTTTTACTGATTATTTTTTTAACGTTACTGTATTTAGTTTAGAGTAACTAAATACATAGAATTAAAAGGCAATTGTAGCATAAACAATGTATATTCTTAAGTCTTCTTCTTGCCTCTATACTTATCCTTATAAAATATGCTTATATTTTATCCTTATATTTTATTTTTATAAAATAAGAATGCTTTATAGTTATGTGTGAAACTGAGTGACAGAATATCTATTTTCCTCATTTTTTCTCCTTCTGTTTTCTAAATTTCTTTCAGGATTTACCACTCTACTTTCCTTTGTATCTCCCAAGATTTTGGTCCACTTTTATGCCCTCATTCTGTCTGTATATCATTCTATCATTTTTTAATTTCCCTGAATGATCTGGCTTCACAACTATCCTGAAGTTCTTTGTAAGCTTGTGACCTTTCTCTCTCCATCTCCAAATGCCTTGCAAATTATAGAAACTCAGTAAATGTGGGTTGTTTACTTAAAGTTGGAAACGATACACAATGCTATCTCTTCCAACTTCCTGCACTGATGCAGAAATGTCTTCTACAGCTATACTGGCAGATGGCATCCAGCTTCTGTTTGGATAAATTCATTGATGAGGAAGATGCTTGGCACCTTATTAAAGGGCTCATGAGAAAGTTTTTTTTTTCTTAATTTAAAAAATGATGTTGAAGTGAAATGTGTCTCTTTGACTTGCAATTATCAATCGTATTTATAATGTTGGCAGCAATATATGTTTAAAACTTTTGAGTAGTAATATTTCAAATATATGAGAGGCTATGTTATGACCCAACATTATATTAGTCTCATCATTCCCAAGTTTTTCCTCACTTTCTTCTTATGAATGAAAGAGTACTTATACTACTTCACATGTTATTTTTCTCCTCTAGACTCAATCTAATTCAACTATGGTGTGACTTCTTGGACTGATAACAAAGAAATCACATACATTGCATAAAAGACTAGATAAAAATAGTAAACATCTATTGGAGAAGGACTTTGATATGATTAAAATTTGTCTATCACAGTCAAGATTATATGGGCAACTAACCCGCCACCAGAGATTTCTCAAACACACTATTAGGAAGTTTTATGTATTTTTTAATACTTTTACAACTGCCTTTTCAACTAATTCTAACATTCTTTAAAAATAAGTTTAGTTCTTATTGATGGTATCAAGGGACAGGCAGATCGATCGATATAATAGGGCACCACAGCCAGAACACAATACAATTCTTTTTTTTTTTTTTTCCATTAATCAGTATTTTTTATTATGGTTTTGTGGGGTACAGTTAAGGGTTAGGTGTACAATGACGTTTCATTCAGGCACCCTGTAGATAAGAAGTGTTTTCTCATCCCCCGACAGATATTTGCTACTGTTAATCCCATCCCCCTCCCCCCCATAGTTTCGCAGTACCATCCGTCATTTTCTCATAGTATTGCATTGGATGTTCAAGGTCCATTATATGAGTGAGAACATGTGATATTCGGATTTTTGTTTTTGTGAGAGGTCACTCAGTATTATAGACTCTAGTTCCATCCAGGTTGCAGCGAAATTCATGATTTTGTTCTTTTTTATGGCTGCGTAGTATTCCATCGTGTATATGTACCACATTTTTTAATCCAGTCCTCTTTTGATGGGCAGCATGGTTGTTTCCAGGTTCTTGCTATTGTGAACAATGCTGCGATAAACATACATGTGCAGGTATCTTTTTTATAGAGTGATTTGTGTTCTTCAGGGTATATTCCCAGTAGGGGGATTGCAGGGCCATATGGAAGGTCAATTTTTAGAGCTTTTAGGAATCGCCACACTGCTTTCCACAGGGGTTGCACTAGTTTACACTCCCACCAACAGTGTAGAAGTGTTCCCTTTTCACCACACCCTCTCCAGCAGCTGTTATTTTTTGAGTTGTTGATAATTGCCATTCTGACTGGAGTTAGGTGGTATCTCAGTGTGGTTTTGATTTGCATCTCCCTGATGATTAGTGAGGTTGAGCATTTCTTCATGTGTTTGTTGGCTGCTCGAATGTCTTCTTTTGTGAAGTGTCTGTTCATGTCTTTTGCCCATTTTATAATGGGGTTGTTTGTTTTCTTCTTTTCAGTACGCTTCAGTTCCTTGTAGATCCAGGATGTTAAACCTTTGTCAGACCTAGAGTTGGAAAATACTTTTTCCCAGTCTGTAGGCTGTCTCCCTGCTCTCTTGATGGTTTCTTTGGCTTTGCAGAAGCTTGTCAGTTTAATAAGGTCCCATTTGTCTATCTTCTCTCTTAGGTCCTGTGGGTTTCGGGTTTTGTACAGGAATTGGATGCCAGTTCCGATTTCCATGAGAGTATTTCCTTCCTTTTCTAAGGTTCTTATGGTTTGAGGTTTTACATTTAGGTCTCTGATCCATTTGGAGTTAACCTTTGTGCATGGGGATAGATAGGGGTCCTGTTTCAATCTTCTGCATGTGGTCAGCCAATTTTCCCAGCACCATTTACTGAATAGGTTCTCCTCTCCCCATTGGTAGGTGGTGGGGGCTTTGTCGAAGATGAGTTGGTTGAGAAATTGAGGTTTTGTTTCTGGAATCTCAATTCTGTTCCATTGATCTATATGCCTGTTCCTGTACCAATACCAAGCTGTTTTGATGATTGTAGCTTTATAGTAAAGTTTGAAATTTGGTATTGTGATACCACCTGCTTTGTTTTTTTTGCTGAGGCTTGTTCTGGCTATTCTTGGATGTTTGTGTTTCCATATGAATTCCTGTGTTGTTTTTTTCTAGGTCTGAGAAGAATGTTGTTGGTAATTTAATGGGTATTGCATTGAATTTGTAGATTGCCT
>NW_007043443.1:126612-127542 GCF_000164805.1 Carlito syrichta | reverse complement strand
ATTCCTTGAGGTTTCTTTCAGAAAATATCAAAGGGAATCATTTTAATAATTGAATTGATACTAAAATTCTTAGCTTAGGGTCACAGCTTGTTGTAAAAATGAACTGAGCACTGTACTTTGAGGGCAACAGGTGTGGGAGACAAAGGACGATGTGAGATCAAAGTATTCTGTGGAGCAGGCTGGATTCCACTTACATCAGACTGTCATGGGGACCCTTTAGTCATCTTAAGTGTCATGAGCATCCCTAGAAGTATATGGGAAGGGACACACACACACACACACACACACACACACACACACACACACACACACACACACACACGCGCTGTTCTGTGTGTAGGCTGCACTTCTGTAAGTAGGCATAGTGGAACAAGCAAAACAACAGAAATAATTCACTGCTGCCTCTGCTTTAAATAAGTGTTACTCAGCCTTCAGTCATATTGGTTTTAATTGCCTAGAAGAATCAACTCAAATGCAGCTGTGTGTGACAGCTTTTGATGATAAAATTGGGGGAACAAAATAGCAGTGCTAATTGAAATGAAATTTTTGCAGCGTGTGTGTTTACTGCTAGGTCTATATGACTGAAAGAGGGGGTGATCCCAGCAGATTTACTTTGTATTAAGGTAATTTTAATTTCATTGACTTTCAATTGTCTTCTGGGTTATTGAAAGAGATGTGTTTCCTGACAAGTTGATAAGGGATCACGCAGAAAGACCCCTATTTGGGATATTTGACTTGCTTAGAAGCAGTTTTAAATTGCAGCATGAAAATGGGGAGAGAGTTCCAAAAGGTGAGCCATATTTTTAGTTTTCTTGGGTTCCATTTCAAAGTCATGCTATGACACATGAACAAATGAGAACTCTACCCTCTTAAAGTCATTATTCAATGAAAAAGTACATACCCTAAGAACTGTGACCTGTCCAGTACTTA
>NW_007043443.1:125239-126380 GCF_000164805.1 Carlito syrichta | reverse complement strand
GGATCGCCAGAGCCCAGCAGGTCGAGGCTGCGGTGGCCGGGAGCGGCCACTGCACTCCAGTCTGGGTGACAGAGTGAGACTCCAACTCAAAAATAAATAAATAAATAAATAAATCTGGTTGTTTCTCTTTTATTTAGTATGAGTATGACTATGATGCAAATGGTGAGAGAATCGTCTTGGGGAAAGGCACGTATGGGATTGTCTATGCTGGCCGAGATCTGAGCAATCAAGTGCGAATAGCCATCAAAGAAATCCCAGAGAGAGACAGCAGGCAAGTCTGGGTGGGTCTTCCACATTCTTCAGGTGCCATCTCCACACCCCAAATTCCATGCCTGCCACCGCTGGTGTGGAGGATTAAGGACGAAAGTATTATGTTATCACAAAGCTTGTAATTCTCTTGTAATAACAGTGATCTTCTTTTATTCTCTGTGTGTTATAAATAGACTGAGTAAATGAAACAACTTAGAGGCATGTGGATTGTAGAGGATCGTATTCTAAAAGGAAACTATAGTTGTATTTCTACCCTATCAACTGGGTCTAAAGTTTTACATTGTTATGTAGTTAGTTGTTTGCAAATGTTTAAAAATATGACTGAGGCTGGGCATGGTGGCTCACAACTATAATCCCAACACTTTGGAAGGCTGAGACGAAAGAATCGTTTGAGCCCAGGAGTTTGAGATCTGCCTGGGCAACATAAAAAGACCCCATCTCTAAAAATAATCAAAAAATTAGCTGAGCAGGGTAGCTTGCTACTTGGGAGGCTGAGGTGGAAGGATCTCCTGAGCCCAGGAGTTCGAGGCTTCAGTGAACTCTGATCATGCCACTACATTCCAGCCTGGGTGACAGAGTAAGACTCTGACTCAAAAAAAAAAAATGTGACTGAGTTCTTTTAAATTTACATTGTAACAATGGAACATGGCTATGATTTATTCAGATGTATCATTATAGAAAATGTAATGCAGTTTTAAAAAAAAACAGATTTTTTGCAATCTGAACTTTTTTTTTTTTTTTTTGCACTTTGCCCTTCAGCCTTACTCATAGATTTTGGGCTGTTTTTCTACCACCAGTACTGCTCATTTATTTCTTCAGCAGTCTTCAGTTTTTGAAATGTTAATTTCTTTTTTTTTTTTTTAGTTGGAGT
>NW_007043443.1:111466-125069 GCF_000164805.1 Carlito syrichta | reverse complement strand
TTTGATTTATGTAGAGATGAGGTCTCGCCAAGTTGCCCAGGCGGGTCTCGAACCCGCGGGCTCAGGCAATTCACTCACCTCAGCCTCCCAAGGCGCGGGATTACAGGCTGAGCCACCAAGCCCGGCAGAAATGTTAATTTCTTTTTGAAATTTGACCCCACTGAATTCTAAACACGAGCATTGCAGTATTGCCTGCCTGGTGTTTCTGTAGAGCAGCTTTATGCACAGTAAGGGTCACAGCATAGTAAAGGATCATCCTGTGGCCCCCAGGTATGTCAGAACAAAACTTCCATGTTGTCCTCAGTGCTGAGTGCTGACAGATATGTGCAAACTTATCCCTCTATCTGGGGGATCACTGATTTATTAGGGATGGGTTCCAAGTGATTTCTACCAACTGTGAGACCCTTCATTCATTTGTTCATTTGTTGATTTTCAATGGGATAGGATGTTATGATATGTGAATTATAAGACAGGGCCTCAAATGAACTAGTTCCATTTCTTCATTTTATCAAAGCTGAGAAAGATTCAATGACTTTCCTCAAGGACATATAGAAACAAGACTAGAATCCGAGTCTGTTGAGTTCCTTGGCCAGTATCCTGTCTCTTATTCTCATGCTGAGTAAGGTATCGCAGTTGTATATATTTGAAGAAATTGCGAGCATGTACCACCTTTTTAAATTTGTAGCAACAGCTGTTTCAGGTGTTCATTGCTGATTAGTAGTTCCTGGGATTTCAGAGCTAGAAGGGACATTTAGAGAGTGTTTTGTCAAATTTATAGACTGAACTTATGATGACTGGGCACCTTCTCCATGCCAGATTCTGGGCTGGCACTGGGAACTGAAAGATGGCTAGGATATTGTCCTTGTCCTAGGATGCTGCCAGTCTGATAGGATGCTTTGCCTGTGCATTAAAGTGACAAGTGCCATAATATAGGTGTATGCAGAGTGTTTTTAAAATACAGAAGAGGAAGGAATTACTTTCCCTGGGTGAATTGTGGCAAGTTTGAAAAAATAGATCATCTCTGAGCTGGACTTCGAGAGATGAGTAGGAGTTCAGTTGGCAGAAAAACAGGCCTATGGTGAGAGAAGAACAGAGGTGTTAAAACACAAAGTATATTCAGAAAACAGCAGATTGTCTGAGGACACGAATATAGGATGTAGGGCAGTGGAGGGCTCTTGAGATGAGGCTAAAATTTTAAAAGAGGTAGCTTCACTTGGTCTTGAAGATCCTTGTGTGCTGTGTTAAACAGTATGGTCTTTATGTGGAATTTATGTGGGGAAGTAATGCGGTGCAATGTGTTTAAATTTTTTTTTTTTTTAAATTTTAGAGATGAGATTTTGCTATGTTGCCCAGGCTGGTCTCAAACTTTTGGGCTCAAGCAATCCTCCCACCTTGGCCACCCAAAGTGCTGGGATTACAGGTGTGAGCCACCGCACCTGACCAAATGTATGTTTTAAGAAGAAGTAATATAGTGGTCAGGTGGAGAACTGACTAAAAAGACCAGAGGCTGGGACTCAGTGGCCCACTAGGTGGCTGCTGTTACAGTCTGGGGTGAGTCTGTAGAATAAGACTAGAGAGCAGCTGAGTACAGAAACTTCTGGAACACCACCCTTCATGGGAGGCAGAGAAAGAGGGGCTTTTGAGAGAGGCAAAGAGTGGTTTGTGAGTTCGGGTCCTAACAATAGCAGTAGTAACAGTAGCAGTCATTAATGGGATGCTACCACACACCAGCCATTCCACTGGTCACCTGAGAATACTGACATGCTTTGGCTCCCAGCAACCCTGCATAGCTGCTGTTTTACAGATGGGAAGCCGGGTAGTCCCATAGAAGCCAAGGGCGGGAAACTTTCCAGAAAGAAAGGATGGTCAGTAGTGGGGCAGGTACTGGAGAAGTGTAACACAGGTCTAGAGCCCCTGGGATTTGGCAGGTGATGCTGGCTTTGCTTTTCCTGATAGGTACTCTCAGCCTCTGCATGAGGAAATAGCCCTGCATAAGTACCTCAAGCACCGCAATATTGTTCAGTACCTGGGTTCCGTTTCAGAGGATGGCTACATCAAGATATTTATGGAGCAGGTGCCTGGAGGTGAGTGATCGCTGTCTTCTGGTCTCACATTCTGGAAATCAGTGCTGAAAATATGACATGGGAAAATATGACATGGGTATTATTAGTTGTCCTGCCATTTAAACAATGACAGTCCCCTATGCCAAGCTTGTAGGGTGCCTGTAGTCCCAGCTACTCAGGAGGCTGAAGTAGAAGACCTCTTGAGCTCTGGAGTTTGAGGCTGCAGGGACCTGTGATCACACCTGTGAATAGTCACTGCCCTCCAGCCTGGGCAACAGAGCAAGACAACTATCTCTAAAAAACAACAAAAGACAGATCTTTTAGATGTCAGAAGGCATTTGTTTCTCAGAAGAGTTGGATACAGACTTTTCCAAATGTCATATAAACAGTCTATTTCTGGTTGGTTGGTTTGCTTAATCAGTTTATTCAACCAACAAACATTCATTGAATATCTACTGAGTGTCACCCACTGAGCACATAGCTACTTGAAGCATAGTCTTTGGCCTTGAGGCCTTCACAGTCTAGGAGTTTAAAGATGGCTTGGAGAAGAGGGGGCATAGGTTTGAAAAGTGACATTGCAAAATAACATATTGATGATGAAATTAAACACCAGTGCTTTCTCCACTAAATCCCCAAATGCTGGCCATAGAATACAGAAGGAAGACTTCTTCAGATTTGAGCCCAACCATCTAGTTTGGATCAGCCTCTACATCTATAAGCTGTGTGATCTCAGGCAAATTATTGTACTTTTCTGTACCCTCAGTTTTCTGGTTGGATAAATGGATTGTAAAATTGGAGTAATAATAATTACTATAATAATTGGAGTAATACTTATATGAATAATAACAACCCTATCTTAGGTTGGTGGGTGGATTAAATGAGATAATACACATACAGCTCTTAGAACAGTGCCTGTCAGAGAGCAAGAGCTCAATGCTTGTTGAGATGATAAAATTAATAGATGTTTAATTCAATAATGATTATTATTGTCTGAATACAAATGTAAAAACTTCAGTTAGAAATCTCCATTCCTTCAACTGGCAGTTATTAAGAGTCTACTATTATATTGACTCTGATTTTATATATATATAAAAAGAGAGAGTCAGGCAATGGGCTAGATTTTGAGAACTTATGTTAAAGATAAATCAAGTACAGTTTCTTGTTCTCTCAAGTAGCTCCTAATCTGGCAGAAAGTTTGCCTATTGCTGTTCACATTAGTTGGTATTCCAGAAATTAGGTTTAAGGGTAACAACAGAATTAGAGACAGATGTATTCATCCCCTTTTACAGATGGGGAAACTGAGGTACAGCAAGGTCCCATAGCACTGTGTAAGTGGGAAGCTGAGAGTGGTTGATGCCCAAGGGCCCATTCTGCCAGCAGGCAGGACTACCCACAGCACACTTAATGACCTCTGCGACAAGTGGTCAGAGTGTCCTGAAGGGAGCATTTCTTTTGGCACAAGTTCAATGTTTAATAGTGTGATTGGAGGAAAGGGCTGTTAGTTAATCAAGGCAGTCCTGCCCCTGTGACCTGCTGTTGGTGCCTTCTCACAATGAAGACAGAGAAGCCAACTTCCTCCAGTCCTAGTTCTTGTCACCCTGAAGAGTCCTCCCTCTGGACCTGTCCACCTCTGACTATAGGACAAGATATAAAATGTGGCTTCGACCCATGCAGAATGGCTGAGACAGTTGTGATGCAAACAGGTTTCATGAGACCTGTGCAGCAGAACAAAGCTAAAGCCACAGTTGGCTCCACCGAATTTCAAGGATCACAAGGGGTTCCTGTTCACCCTCCACCTCTGGTCAGGCTCATGTACTGAGTCACTTCCAGTTCATTCCCTGGCTGTGGCTGGAGGTGATGACGATGGTATAAGGACTTACATTAGATTGGAGACCTCATCTCACTTTATTTCTCTGAGCTCTTGCAATTGAATCTTTGTCATCCTGGTGACATTTTTGCTGTGTCTGTTTCTAGGAAGCCTTTCTGCTCTTTTGAGATCCAAATGGGGACCAATGAAAGAGCCTACCATTAAGTTTTACACCAAACAGATCCTGGAAGGCCTTAAATATCTTCATGAAAACCAGATTGTGCACAGAGACATAAAGGTACTTGCTTTCCTAAGTCAACAAGGTTTCGTTTTGCTCATATCAGATTGTGAAAGCTTTTGGTAGTGTCTGTCGAGTGACTGGCTCACAGCGGCATATGACTTAGCATGTTGATCCCCCAAATGCAAAGTCTTGTCTTCCTAGAGAATTGTGACAGTTTTCTCAAAGTCCAAATCTGTTTCATGTTAGTTGGTTTAAATCTTTCTGTAAGCACTCTATGTCATTCTTTTTCTAAAGGGTGATAATGTTCTGGTGAACACCTACAGCGGAGTGGTAAAGATCTCTGATTTTGGAACCTCCAAACGTCTTGCGGGAGTGAATCCCTGTACAGAGACTTTCGCAGGTAGGCAGGCCAGATCTTGGCATGGGGTGTCTGTCTTAGCATTAAGCTTTCTGTACAAGCTGCACTCACTCAAGGGTTACTTACTGAGCACCTTCTCAGAGCAGAGTGGGCAATTGATACTTGGAATGGACAGTGTATTGTCCCAAATTTCAAACGGGTTTAACTTTGTCATAGTGACACGCTTAGCTAGCTACTTATGGCAACAAGATTGCCCTACTTTCCTCTTCCTTGTCTTTCAAAAGTTGGGTAGGTGTAGTGTACTGCTAAGATGTTCTGAGGGTTTCTCAATCATTCAGCAAAATGGCAGCATCTCTTTAAAGTTAATAGCACATTATTCAAAGTCGTGGGTAATTCTGAATAACAGTATTCCTCAGACAACTATTTATTAAGACATTTTATTGGTCTATCACAAAAATAGCCTGTTACCTTAGTGAATTTTGATACCTTGTGTTTTGATATGATTATGTTTCCGAGGGAAGCTAATTCTGCCGGGGAAATATGGTATTCTAAGTGATTTTGAGGAATTGGATTTTCTTTTCATGAGTCAGTGATGGAATAACTTAAGTGTGGCAAAGGACTGGATTCAAAAAATGGTGTAAAATTACCAGTTAGCTTTACATTTACAAGACTATTCAGGAGAATGATGCCCAAAACTACCTATGACTTCTGGAAACTCCTGCTTAAAAAACAACTATGGCAAGAAATTTGATCCTTGGGAAGAAGTACTGATTTTGAATAAGTAAAGGTTTGTGGTCCCCCAAGGAGTAACATAAAGATCATAGATGTCTTGCTTGATAGAATCATGAAACAGCTCTTATAATATTATGGCTCTGAATAAAATATAATTTAATAATATAAAAGACAGATGACTGTTTTCTATCCTGGTAGTCACCAAAGCTGTAGAGTAGACAGCTTGGGCCTTATTTTTAGTGAATAATGTCTCATCCTTGAAAGACTTTTTGTCAACAAGAGAGTTGTTGTGTGTCGGTCATTGGACACCCACAGTGGAGACACAGTCCCCGTCTGAAGAGAATTTTAATACATTATAAATAACTTCGCACTAGTAATATATGTGCCTCAAAGTGGGAAAATATTACACCAAGGACTCCATCAGAATCTCTGAGAATGTACTGAATTTTCATTCATTGTTTCTGGTATATATATACATATATCAATATGTATATATGAATGTGTATGTATGACTGGTACTTTATTTTCTTTTAGCGTTTACTAATGGAAAATGACTTATAGCCTCCTCTTTGGAGGTTTCCAATTAGCTTGGTAACACGTAGCAAGAGGGGTTCTGATATGACAAGGAGTTATTTCAAGACATAAACTCCCAACAATTTATCTCATAATTAACATCCCTGAGGAGAAAAAACATCCACAAAGAAAACACATGTATAATTCATGATTGCATATCACATTTCCCAAGCAATTGGCTTGAGGAGGCGCAAATTTTGCATCGCAAAACAGTGCAGGGGTGTTTGGGGGATAATAAAGGAGGGTGTCCATTTTGGTTAGGAAATTCCCCTGCATATCATTGCTCTTTGCAAAACAGAGCAGTTCTGTAAAGAACTCTCAGCTGGTTGGTGCAGAACTCTGGGTCTGGTGGATGTAATGGGTTTCCCCCCATAGATAACTGAAGGCTTCTGAGCCTGACAGGAAAGCAGGAAGTTTCAGGCAACTTCCTGGCCTGCCAGCCTCCCATTCGTTTGACTCTGAAGGGTTTGCACCAAAGGTGTAAACCGGCTAGAATAGGAGGAAGGACCAGGAAAGCCAGGATCAATCCCTCTTTTTTATTGTTGTTGTTTGTTTGTTTTTGAGTCGAGGTCTCACTCTGTTGTCCAGGCTAGAGTGCAGTGGCACAATCATGGCTCACTGCAACTGCAACCTCCTGGATTCAGGTGATCCTTCCACCTCAGCCTCCTGAGTAGCTGGGACTACAGGTGTGTATCACCATGCCCGGCTAATTTTTTTTTTTTTTTTTTTTTGTAGAGACAAGCTCTCACTATGTTGACTAAGCTGGTCTCGAATTCCTGGGCTCAAGCGATCTTCCTGCCTCAGCCTTCCAAATTGCCAGGATTACAGGCTTGAGCTACTGGGCCCAGGCCTTTTTTTTTTTTTAGCAGCCTTATTGACATATAACTTGGATATCATAAAAGCACCCATCAGAAGTGCACAATTCAATGGTGTTTAGTAAATTGACCGAGTTATGAAGTCATCACCACAATCCAGTTTTTGAACATTTCTATCACACCTAGAGGATCCTTGTGCCACTTTGTACTCAATCCTTATTCCCACCCCAACCCCAGGCAGCCACTCACCTACTTCCCATTTGTGTGGGTTTGCGTGTTCTGGATATTTCTGTGTGTAGAATGATTCCAGCATGCAGGTTTTTGCATCTAGCTACTTTCACTTTGTGTAATGCCTTCGAGGTTCATCTGTACTACTTCATTCCTCCCATGGCTGAGTAGTATTCCATAGTATGGGTAGGCCACATTTTGTTTATTCCTTTAGTAGTTAATGGTCACTTGGATTCTTTCTGCTTTGGGGCTATCGTGAATGATGTCACTGTGTACATTCACATGCAAGCCTTTGTGTGAACATATGTTTTCATCTCTCTTTGGTAGATACCTTGTAGAACTGGAGACAAGATCTCTGGTCTATGACCGTTACCATCCTTGGCTCAGCCGCTTGCTAGCTGTATCACCTTGGGCATGTGGCACAGATCGTGTAACCTCTATGTGTCTCAGTTCCTTCATAAGTAAAATGGGAATGCTCAGTACCTACCTAGCTCATAGGGTTTTTCTGAGGATTAAATGAGTTAATATTGATGAAGTGCTTTGATTGGTACCTGGCACATAGCAAGTGCAACCACAGTGTTTATTAATTAAATAAATAAAATAGGGCTGCAGTGGTGTGCCCGTAGTCCCAGCTACTCGGCATGCTGAAGCAGGAGGATTGCTTGAACCTAGGAGTTCAAGGCTGCAGTGAGTCATAATTGAGCTACTGCACTCCAGCCTAGGTGAGATAGTGAAAACCTGTCTGTTTCTCTCTCCCCCCTCACCCCTAACATGTGTGAGAGTGTGTGTGTGTGTGTGTGTGTGTGTCTGTGTGTGTTTACATACAAGTCTTTGTGTGGACATATGCTTTCTGCAGAGTTAGCTTGTTTGTAGTATAAGAAAGTAAGTGAAATGCAAAGAAAAAATAACAAATAATACTAACTTGTACTTAGAAGTCATGAGTTATTGGAGCTAGAAGGAGTCTCTGAGAGCACTAACTTTATGCTTGTAACTAATGTGTTGAACCTGTTGGATTAAAAAGGTATAATCATCAAATCCACTGGATTTTTTCTATCCCACTACCCCTTTCCATCCTGCCCAGGGCAGGAGTTCTTTCCCATGACTTTTCCAGCCACCCTTACATAACAAAGAGAAAGCCATAATGGCACTTCAAGGAGCAAACACAGTCTGAGTCCAGTAATTCCAAGGGTTCAGACTAATATACTAATCAATGTTCTGGTCCTCATTCAAAGGGCAGATTCCCCTCCCTGTTCCCTGGCAGCAACCTGTGGTCAGGATCAGGGTGTTGGCTTTTTCTCCCTACTCTCCAGCTGCAGGATGGAGAGGACGGGCGTGGAAAGTTGTCACTTGACTAGCACTGTCATGAGCTGGCTTTGTGTGCTGTTGGCCTGGCTGATGTTCACTGTTAATTTTGTTTGCTGACTCCCTCTGAATATAACTCCCATGTTATGGGCAGGGGCCTGTCCTTTACCCGACAGCTCCCTCCCCTCCCAATCACTTACCTCTCACATTATATCCACCCCTCTATCTCTTTCTACTGAGGGATTTAGGCCTTGGAAGACTGCCCTTGAATAGAATTTCTTTTCTTTTTTTCTCTCTTTTCTTTATTTTTTTCTATCAGGCAACCCTCAGAACCAGAACAGGCTCAGAGAGACTCTAGGATTTCTTTTAAAAAGCCCCTAAACCAGCTGACCATGGTGTCCCGTGCCTGTAATCTCAGCGTTTTGGAAGACTGAGGTGGGGGGATTGCTTGAGGCCAGGAGTTCAAGACCAGCCTGGGCAACATAGTGAGACCTTGTCTCTACAAAAAATTTAAAAATTAGCTGAGTGTGGTGGTGTGTGCCTATAATCCCAGCTACTTGGAAGGCTGAGGCAGGAGGATCGCTTGAGCCCAGGAGGTTGAGGCTACAGTGAGCTATGATCGTGCCACTGTACTCCTGACTAGGTGAGTAAGCAAGACAATACCTCTAAAAAAAAAAAAAATTAAAAAAATCCTAATTCAGTATGTCTAAAATGGGTCCCACATTTGGTATCTGAAGTTCATGTGCCTTCTACTGACTGTTGAAGATGGTGTGGCAATATCCCTAGACTTTATGGTCTCCCTGTTTGCTGCTGTAAGTTGCTTTTGCTCCCTTGTGATCCAACCTACTGTGCAACTTACTTATAGGGGACACGTATATATCAAGCTCTGAGTCATTCCAGTGAAGACCTCTTTAAAGGCTTTGGGTTAGGAAGAGTCAGTTCCCTTCCCCCCAGGCCTATCCCTTGGGCGGGGCAACTGTGGTGGCCTCTGGGGCCATGGGAAGTTGCACCTTACTTCCCTTTTCTGTATTGCTTAAGATTAAATGTTAAAATTTGGGCTCTCCCAATATCTTCAAGGGCCTATGAAAGATGTGATGCTCCTGAGGAGACATTGAGTTGCTTGAGTCACCATGGACCCATGCCTTTCTGGGGACAGTCCTGCCCCAATTCCTCTAACTCAGGAGAAGACAGACAGCCCAGCTCTCTCTAAAGAAACTGCTTCAACACCCCCCCCCCAATACCCAGTCTCTACTCTCTCAACTCTTTCAACCCCTTGATCTGGATGGGAGCCCCTGGGCCTCAGTCAAAAAGTGTTGCCTTATGCCATATGTCTTATTTGCTGGTGATCTGAATATTCTTATTGGACAATTGCCCAGGAGACCCCAGCGGATTTTATGTTCCCAAAGGGGCTGGGTCAGTGCCTGTGGGTCTCCTGGTCACTTTGTTCTGAACTCTGTACCACTGCATGGTATAGGTACCTAAGAGCCATGGCTGACTGTGACCAGGGACCAGTGTGATGGGGCATACCTCTTAGAGAAAATGTAGGGAGGAAACGAGGTCCCTAAGAGAGCCAGATTGAAGGCTGCCCAATTTTGTAGGATTGCTGCATTATTCAGGTGCCTCACAGTGCTATGTTCTCTTGGTTTTATTGACAGAATCTGACCTTCAGTATAGCTGATGTACACCCCCAACATGTATATCATCAGACATGTTCCCCATATTATTTGACATAGTTGTGTGCTTCCCTCTCCCTCTGTTGGCAGTTGGCTGTGAGTGAATGGTCATCCTGTGAATATGACATGAAGAAAATGGAGCATGCAGTTTTCCATTATTGCAACACACTCTCCAGTTATATGTAAAGAAGCTACAATAGGGTTTTGGAAATCCTTCCTTCAGTTGCTCCTATTCAGTTAGCTTTTTCTTCAGAAGTGCTTCTCCTTGATGTATTGTGTAGATCAGCAAAGTCATAGTGTATAGTTCTGAACTTGGAGATAGAAGACCTGGGTTCTAGCTTAAGCAAGTCTTTTAGCTTCTCTGAACTTCAGTGTCCTTGCGTGGAAAATGGAAACACCAGCAGATAGTGCCTCCTTTGCCCAGCCTTATAGAGTTGTGAGTCAGATGGACAACACTATGTGGATATACTTTGTAAGTCATCAAGTGCTGACCAGAAGTCAGGGTGTTGTGGCAGACAGCCTCCAAGATGACCCCGATGATACCTATCTCCTAATAATCACACCATTATGTAATCCCCTCCCATTGAATGTGGGCTAGACTTAGTGACTTGCTTCTAATGAATAGAAAACGTTGAAGTGATGGTGTGTGATCTGGAGGTTAGATCATGAAAGGCAGTGTGGCATCCCTCTTTCTTGGATCACTGTCTGAGGGAAGCCATGTCTTGAGAAGCTCTGTGGAGAATCTCACATGAGGAGAAACTGAAGCCTCCTATTAACCCCAGCCTGAGCAGCTGAACTTGGAAACTGATCCTCCAGCCCCAGTCTAGCCTTCAGATGACTGTAGCCCCAGCTGACATCTTGACTGTAACTTCATGGGAAACCCTGAGCCAGATCCATTCATCTAGCTAATCCTGGATTCAGACAGACCTTTAAAAGCTATGTGAAATCATGACTATTTGTTGTTTTAAGCTGCTGGATTTAGGGGATCATTTATGACAATATGGATGTCATTGCTAAGTCCTTGCCTTTAGAAAGAGTGGTGTTCACCATGGCTCCATATTTTAAAAAATCCAAATTTAACATTAAGCAGACTAAATAAATAGACTCCAATTATGAAACAATTGTACTAAAGTGGACAGTTATTTGACCAAGGCTAATTAGCCATTGCTATGTGGTCTAGTACTATTTTCCACTAATGTGTAAATCTGTAACTTTATTCTCTTGCTCTCTTAAGAATTAAATTTAGTGATGATATTAGTCAGGATACAGACAGGAAAACAAATCACCCTAGTTATTTTTGCAGAGATAATTTAATGGAAAGAACCGTTTACTGGGTACTGAAAACTGGACAGGCAGAAAGGAGGCCCTGAGGCATCAGGAAGCATCCTACACCCCTAGTCCTTGGGGGGCAAATGGGAGGGTGGGATTAGAACCTTTGAGGAGGGGGCCTCACTGGGCTGGAGCAAATACCTCTGAGGGGCAGGATGAGGCTGGTTCTGGGAGTATGGCGATGATAAAAAGCTGGAGAGTGGAGTTAACTGAGGGTCCCAAGTGAAGCCGACTCTTGGGAACAGCAAGTGCACAGGGAGGAGCGAGTCCCTACTCCCTCCTCTGTCCTGCCAGGATCTCCCTCTAGTGTCACCTAGTTGTAGAACTTAATGGGGAGCTGCAGGCAAAGCAGAACTGTGGTTTGCGGAGTCTAAGACTCAGCATCACAGAGCAGAGCTGAGAGATGATAACTTAATAAACAGCACACTGTCAAATTGTTTCTTAATTAAGGAATTATGGGTTAGTTAGCACACTCCCTGCCTAGACCGCTCCCTCAGTTATTCACAGCAGCAAGAGCCGGTAGGGGATATTATATCACCAGAAGTTCCCTTTCTGAGATTTCCTGCATAGAATGTGATGCGCCTCCATATTGCCCAACTCTACAGTCAACTGAACACTTCCCCACCAGGCTCCAGAGCCTGAAGGCATCATGTGTGTCCTGCTGATCTATTGTGCTCACTGATACATCCTGATTTATTATAATTTATTTACTTGACTCCCCTCCCCTCCCCTCCCCTTCCCTTCCCCTCTCTCTCTTTTTCTCTCTCTCTCTTTCTTTCTTTCAAGTTGGTATCTCAGTCTGTTGCACAGGCTGGAGTGCAAGTGGCATGCTCATAGATACCACAGCCTTGACCTGCTGGGCTCAGGCGATCCTTCTGCCTCAGCCTTCTAAGTAGCTGGAACTACAGGTGTGTGCCACCATGCCCGGCTAATATTTTTGATTGATTATAGAGTTGAGGTCTCACCATGTTGCCCAGGCTGGTCTCGAACCCCTGGGCTCAGGCAGTCCTCTTGCCTCTGCCTCCCAAATTTCTAGAATTACAGGTGTAAGCCACTGAACCCAGCCCCAATTTATATTTAACTTAGCTAGACTTAAATAAAATTAAAAATTGAAATAATTTAAAATTTATTTTTTTTTCTTTGAGTTGGAGTCTCACTCTACCACCTAGGTTGGAGTGTAGCAGCATGATCACAGCTCACTGCGGCCTCAACCTCCTGGGCTTGGGTGATCCTTCTGCTTCAGCTTCCTGAATATCTGGGACTATAGGCATGCATCACCATGCCCAGCTTTTTTTTTCTTTAAAAATTTTTTTTGTAGAGACGAGGTCTTGCTGTGTTGCCTAGGCTGGTCTTAAACTCCTGGGCTCAAGCAATCCTTTTGCCTTGGCCTCCCAAAGTTCTAGGATTACAGGCATGAGCCACCCCACTTGGCCTTAAAAATTCATCTCTTCAGTCTCACTAGCCACGTGTCAAGGGCCCAATGGTCATAGTGCCTAGTGGCTACCATATTGGACTGCACAGAATAGAACATTGCCATCATTGCAGAACATTCTGTTGGTCACAACTATCCTAGAGTCTTTAAAATACTCATAGGAAGGAAGAGTGCTAATAAATTATTGGATTTTTCAGATGAGGTTGTAAGTAGTCTCTTCAAACTTTGTTTTTAACCAGTGCACCCTTTGTTTTCATTTGGTTAATATTCAGGAAACCTTCCTTGTTTGTATGACCTTGAGACAGTCCCTTTAATTTCCTTGGGCATCAGTGTTCTATTCATGCTTGGCGAGGTCATCTCTGAGTTTACTGTCTTCTCCTAAACCTCTTTGCCCGTGTACAGCATCTGCTGCCACTTCCACATGTCCCCTTTCCTCAGGCTGAGTTTCAAGGAAAACCAAAGATTTTCCTCCAGAGCCCTTTCCTGTGGCAACCTCTGGTGGCTTGTGACCTACAGGAGAATGTATAAAGCCAGAACCTTCAGAACACGCAGCTTACCATCGGGGCTGTGCCCTTGCCACTGCCACTTTCGTTCTCCCCACACTCCCCTGCATCAAACAATGCTTGTTACCCGACATACCCTGAACCTCACATCCATGCACCTTTGCCCAAGTTCCTCCTCTTTGTGGGTGGCCTCCCATTACCTTGTCCTTGACCTCTCTGACCTTCACAGCAGGAGCCTACTTCCCTGACTGCTCCAGCTGCCACCTAGCAAGGTCATGCTTTACCCAGGCTGCTCCATCCCAATGCCTGGTATGTTTACTAATTGTCCACCTCGTTTTCTTTCTTTGTTTTATTTTTAATACTATAGAGACCAGAGGGTCTTGCTGTGTTGCCAGGCAGATCTGAACTCCTGGGCTCAAAGGATCTTCCTGTCTCAGCCTCCCAAGTGGCTGGGACTACAGGCCACTTTGTTTTTAAGCAATATAGTGCCCACAATCCTTTTTTTTTTTTTTTTTGAGTCAGAGTCTCACTCTGTCGCCCAGACTGG
>NW_007043443.1:99412-111446 GCF_000164805.1 Carlito syrichta | reverse complement strand
GAGTAGCTGGAATTACAGGCACGCGCTACCACTCCCGGCTGATTTTTTTATTTATGTAGAGATGAGGTCTCGCCAAGTTGCCCAGGCGGGTCTTGAACCCGCGGGCTCAGGCAATCCACTCACCTCAGCCTCCCAAAGGTGCGGGATTACAGGCTGAGCCACCGAGCCCGGCTAGTGCCCACAATCTTTGTTTACTTTCCACACAGGTACTCTGCAGTACATGGCGCCTGAGATTATCGATCAAGGACCTCGTGGATACGGTGCCCCAGCTGATATCTGGTCCTTGGGCTGTACCATCATCGAGATGGCCACCAGCAGACCTCCATTTCATGAGCTTGGCGAGCCGCAGGCAGCAATGTTCAAAGTAAGACGTGTTTGGTGATCTAGGTTGCTGATGTTGGTGGAAATATAATTAAAAACAAAATCTCCTCACAATCCAGAAAATCCATCCACAAAGGTAGGAGAGAAGAAAAACAATTTTATTATTGAATAAACATTAAACTAGAATGTAAGGTCATCACAGGCAATCCGCTGAGATTGCAAAGACAGAAAGAATTAAGATATGAATACATTTATGGTGCGGCTTCTTGAATAAATGAGAAAATGCACATGTTCAGCCTGACTAAAAATTTTAATTGTCTTTGTTTGAAATTGGAACTATTATAAACCTGATGGTGTTCAAGGATTTTCAAGTCCTTTGTACTTTGGAAATAATAAATAGGGGTCTGGGAATGTAAAATACAGGTTTTGTATTTTTAGTAAATGGTTTACATAACCAAAAAAGAAAGAAAGAAAGAAAGAAATGTCACAGCCAAACAGATGCCAGCCATTACATCCATGTTCTCAAGATAAACAATAACTAGTCCTCAGGTAACAGGACTTGACAGCACCATTTGTCGCACATAGCTCATCTTAGATTCACCTGGTAATTGGGGTGACCACTTGTATTAGCTATTTGGCTTTATCCAAAGGAAAAAAATAAATGTCTCCTATCTGTAAGACAGGAGGTAGTTTTGCAGTGGGGTACCACCAACGTTAGAAACCTGCCTTCCTATTCCCAGGGAAAGCATATTATAAAAAATTAATGAAAGACGATGCAAATAAAAATAAAACAGAAACAGGGAGATAGAGCCACTATCACCTTTGATGATTACATTTCAAAGCTCCCAGGTCCTTGTGAAAGATATTTCTGGCAAGAAGCTTTTTTAGCTGTTAAAAAGACTTGCACACATCTCAGCAACAGAGAAAGGATTTACAGAGAAAGTTCTCTAAAGTAAATGTTCTAAGAAAAGGTGGGGGGGTCCTCTTCCCTTATTTTCAACAGGGAGAATCCAATCCTTTATTTTTCATCTTTATTTGCCCTTATGCTTGGTAAGGCTCAGAGGCTATGTGGGGTCTGTGTCTTTGGAGGACAGGTTTCTGACTGAATTTTGGAAAGATTTTGAGACTTTGACTATCCAATAATATATCCTGTATCATTCTAACAACCCTCCCAGTGCTGACAAAAGGGCAGTCCATGTGTTGAGGCCAGCATAGTACAGATTGACCAATATGGGAGGAGGTTTTACTGCTGGGCAGCTGAGACCTTGGAAAGGGACGTGCTTGTTTGTGATGCCACAGGAAGCTGATGCCAGGTCAGCCCTATATGCCAAAGGTCAGGTCTGTGGCTTCTGGCTCAGTGTATACTTAGAAGCATTTAAGGAGCTCTAGCCCTAGAGGCCATTACCAGCACTGATCTTTCATGGAGAATTTATTTTTTTTTTTTTGCCATGAGAGATCAGGGTCACAAAAGGCAGAATGGCCATTGCTAATGGATAATGAGGCCACAGTGCATGGACGCAGCCTAATAGAATATGATCCCAGAGGCCTCTTCCCAGCTTCTCTGCCAAACATGGTGACTTCATGGCCTGTGTCTTTTTTTTTTTTGAGTTGGAGTCTTATTCTATCACCCAGACTGGAGAGCAGTGGCCGCTCCTGGCCACCGCAACCTCGACCTGCTGGGCTCCGGTGATCCTTCCGCCTCAGCCTTCCAAGTAGCTGGAACGACAGGCATGCACTACCACGCCCGGCTATTTATTTTATTTTATTTTATTGTAGAGATGAGGTCTCACCAAGTTGCCCAGGCGGGTCTCGAACCCATGGGCTCAGACAATCCACTCACCCTGGCCTCCCAAAGCGTGGGATTACAGGCTGAGCCACCTAGCCCGGCCTGGCCTGTGTCTTTACCAGATCCTCTGGCTTGGCCTCTTGGACAGAAAGTACTCAGAGGTATGAGTTCAGGTTTCTGCTGCTGCGGCAAGTGTGGCACATTCAATGGGCTCCTAGTGCTCTGTGCTCTCCTCAGCCTGGCCAAGCCCCTGTAGGTTCTCAGAGCTTTTCACCCTCAAATCAGCTGCTCAGGCAGCTCCAATGCCAAGACGTGACAAGTATCTTCTGACACCTATACTCCCTACAGAACCCTAAACACCAGGGCTGGAAGACAGCAATGACCTTCCTCAGCACTTTGACTATCTGTGATGGACCCAGTTGGGGCCATTGAAGAACTTATCCATGGCTTCCATCACAGGCCTTGGAATAAATAGCATCTTGTGCTGAGAAAAACATGGGATCCATCTGAGAGCCACGACTGACTGCTTTCTGATCTGCTGACTTCCTGTGAGACTCAGGAAACCCAGCTGAGGGCTGTCCCTTTCTCAATTCATCCACAGGGCATTAGTGACCCCCCTCTTGCTCTTTCTTCCCGTCTGTTTTTAGTTAGCTAATTCGTAGTACAAAGTCTTTGAACATATATTGACTTTTTTGGGTGGCATATGAAGTGAGTTTTTATTGAAATGATAACATCATTAAATAAATAACGTCCCCTGTGTTATTTACTTCTGGGATCCTAGAATTCCTCAGACAAATTTCAAGAAACTTCTGGGCAGTATCTGAAACAAAGAGAACTATTCTTCCCCCAAGGGGACAGTTATGGGTTTAATAGTGTCACCCAAAGTGATATATGAAAGTCCTAACTCCCAGGACCTCGGAATGTGACCTTGTTTGGAAATAGGGGATTTATAGAGATAATCAAGTTGAAATGGGGCCAGTAAAGTGGGCCCTAATCTGGTATGACTGGTGTTCTTATAAAATGGGGAGACTTGGACACAGATAGACATGCACAGAAAGAAGACCGTGGGACGACATGTGGAGTTGTGCCACGGAGGGCAGAGGAGTGGGGGGATGCATCTATCTACAAGTCAGGAACACCAGAGATCACCTGCAGACTACCAGCAGCTGGAAAGAGACAAGGAAGGATTCCCTACAGGTTTCAGAGGGAGCCTGGCCCAGCGAACACCTTGATCTTGGACTTACAGCCTCCAGAACTGTGAGACAATAAATGTATGTTGTTTAAACCACCCAGTTTGTGGCACTTTGTGTGGCAGCTGTAGGAAACAGGGAGCTTTTGGGGATGACCTGGCCAGGTGCCGGCTTGCTGTCCCCCATTTGCTGTCTTCTTTCTGAGAGCCAGAGGAGCAGCCACTTCTCTTCTCTTTAGGGCCTTGTTCTGAATTTTTGTTTCTGCACTTACCTCCCTCACGCTCGGGTGAGGGGTGCCCCCAAAACACACCCTGCACTGCAAATCTTGGTGGTTGGGATTCTGTCCAGCATTTAGTGTTCTCCAAATCCATAACTCTTGAGCTGTCCATCCTGGCCACAAGGAGCAAGGTATCAGAAATGGTACATGGCCACCTGGTCAAGGGTCTTGGGAATGTGAATTCGGGGGGCCCTGCCATCCTCTCTTTGCAGCACCCAGATCTCAGTGAGGTGAGGCAACCTCTAGTGGTGCCGAGAAGCTGGGAACGGGTATGCATCTGGAGGGCAGAGTGGCTTCCACCCCTGGATTGTTGGGTGGGCTTGAAAAAGACATGAGGAAGACTGTGAACCCTAAGATAACTCCTCAGAGGATTAGAGAACCACCCCTATGGGAACAATTATGCAGGAGGGGACTATGGAAGATTTATCCTGGAAACATTCCCAGGTCACAGTGAGATGTGACTGCTCAGAACAACTCTTGCTTCCCTACAGGTCACAGGGACAGAGAGCCTTTAGCAGGACAGCAGATAGCTAACCAGAAGTGGGAGCTGATGCGGAAATTCTAGCAGGAGCCCCAAGAGGAAAGGGCAGCCTCCCTCCCTCAAACAGCTGCACCCTGGGGGGGGGGGGTGCCATGGGTTTGGTTGTGAATTAGTTACTGGTCTACAAGTTAGCAGCCCCGGGGTTCTGCCTGCTTGTGGTTTAGAGCTGGCTGTTGGGAATCTGGGCTGTGGGTGCATAGAGATTGACAGGTAAGAGGAGCTTCTCTTAAGGACTCGATATCAGAGAACAGATAACAGATGCCTTTGGATATCCAGTTAGAAGATATCCTGTTCCATTCTGTCTCAATTATCTTCTGCTGTGTAGCAAATCACCCCCAAACTCTAGAGGCATGAAACAGTGACTTTTTATTTCAGTTCTGTCGTTTGACTGTTGACTTTTCCCTGGTCTTGTCTGGGCTCACGCATGTGGTTGCAGCCAGGTGGAGGCTTGGCTGGGGCAAGATCGCCTGAGAAGGCCTTTCCTGTATGGCTGTGGTTACAGCTGGGATGGCTGGGGAGATCTCTCCACGTGGTGGTGCTTCCTGGGCTTCCTCCTTGCACCATGGTCTCTGGGCTCCAGAGGACTAGAGCAGGCGCTACAAGGTCTCAGCTTTGAAACTCTCACAGGGCCACTTCTGCCACAATTTGTGGGTCAAGGCTAAGTCACAAGAGGCCAGCCAAGATTCCGGGGGGGGGAGACATAGACTTCACCTCTGGGAGGGAGGAGCAGGAACATAACACTGCAAAGGGATGTGAACAGAGGTGAGAATCCCAGGGGCTGTGTCACACTCCATCTCGGCTCCCCATGGGACAGCAGGTGTACAGGAGCTTTGTTTTGAAGACATGGACACCTGAATTCAGCGGAGACCTCACTGATGCATTGGTTACCTCTCTCTTAAATGCAGGTAGGGATGTTTAAGATCCACCCTGAGATCCCAGAAGCCCTTTCAGCTGAAGCCAGAGCCTTCATTTTATCCTGTTTTGAGCCTGACCCTCACAAACGTGTCACTGCCATTGACCTACTCAGAGAGGGTTTCTTAAGACATGTGAACAAGGGCAAGAAGAACCGAATTGCCTTCAAGCCCCCAGGTGAGGCCTACCTGGATTGCTGGGGTGGCACCCTGGCTAGGCAAATGCCTGGGCCTTGGGCTTCTCTGTTGTTCCCAAACATTGAGCTGCCTACGTGCCCATTTGTGTGAAGAGTGGCACAGATTGTGCAATAGGTTTGGAGGTTGTCAGAACCCAACCAATAAATGTTTTTCCATTTCCTGACGGAGGCACAGCGAGCCTCGTGGGTGACTGTGATGCCCGCCTCTTGCTAAAGTCTTTCCTTTTAGATAGGGTAGAGGGGGGAGGTGAGACGTGCCCTGCTTGGGATTTTGTGTCTTCCCCACATGCGGAGCCTGGTGTTTTATTTTTGGAGGCTTACCAGCCATCCAGTGAACTGATCTCGATTAAAGGGTGTGTTAGGGAGGTTTGCGAGGTGGTTACCCTGTGGTCCACTGAAGCTCATTGACACCTTGTGGGGAAGTGAGTCCTAACTGGCAATGACACAGAGTACCCTCTGAAAAGAAAGCCATTTGTCCTCTTTTCTCTGGTGCAGACCAGAGTCAGAAGCAATGGCAGAGTGGCTCAACAACTTGCTCCACAGACCATGACCCACCACCTGCACCTGAGGAGAAATGCAGTGTCTGTGGCCCATCCCAGGCCTTATTTCCCCATGTCCCGGGTGATGGTTTGCACCACCCAGTTAGAGCAGTGCAGGTACAGCAAGCCCCTGGGTGGGTTGCCGAGGTCTGAGGGGCTGCCAGGTGCTCAGTCCTCCACCTTGGCCTCTCTGGTCCTCCCCTTCTCTGTCTGCCCCCCACAGAGAGTTCCCGGGGCACTGTCCTGGCCCTGCCTGTGCCAGGGGAACCCATGTGCAGCAGCAGCAGCGAGCATGGCTCCATCTCCCCAGACTCAGACGCCCAGTCCGACACGTTCTTTGAGAAGGCCCGGACACCCAGGCACCAGCTCACCCACCTTCTCAGGTACACCATGTCCTGTCCCCATGCTGCAGGCATGCAAGAAGTGCTGACATTCCTCAGCCACAGGACACCTCCTGGGTCACAACCAGGAGGCTGCCAAGGGCTTTGGCTTCCTTTCTGTCGGGCAGTAGGGAGGCCAAGTGTCCCTATCCCAGCAAGGAGGGCGTGCTGTCCCTTCCCCCTCCTTTCCCTAGTCTTCCCCTCCCCCTTCTTCCCTCTTCCCTTCTTTCTCCCTTCCTCCTCCCCACTTCTGCTTCTTTCCTCATCCCCTCACCCTTCCCTCCTTGTCCCCTTCCTTCCTGTTCCCCCTTACTCTCCTCCTTCCCTCCCTCACCCCTCCCTCACCTCTCCCTTCTGCTTGTGCCCCTTTTCCTTCCCTCCTTCTCCCCATCTGGGGAGTAAGCTCTTTTACTCCCCTTTTTGCTCTCCTCCCCACCAGGCAGGTGTTATGGGGGTTAGACAAAACACTGCACCTCTGTTTTTGCTCCTGCAATTTCCTCTCCTTGAGCATGGGGACTGCACCGCAGTCACCTCTTAGCCCCTCCCCCATGGCATCCTAATGCAGTATATTCCTTGGAGATAGTGTTCCGGGACACACGGGGATTGTCACATGTGTTTGTCTGCAGTGTTCCGGATGAGAGCTCTGCCTCGGAAGATCGGAGCTCAGCCTCTTCCCCGGAGGACAGGGACTCAGGCCTCTTCCTGCTGCGCAAGGACAGCGAACGCCGTGCCATCCTGTACAAAATCCTCTGGGAGGAGCAGAACCAGGTGGCTTCCAACCTGCAGGAGTGCGTGGTCCAGGTACAGGTCTGAGGAAGGGTGCCTGCTTGTCCTGCCTCCCTTGCCCGGTCCAGAGCCCATAGACAAGTCCTAACAGGGACCTCTGCTCCTGCCACCCTGAAACATCTACATAGTGAGAATGATCACCATAAGTATTTCCCAACATCCTTCCCCTCCCCAACAAAACAAAAGAAAATACAAAGAAACAAGAATTTGCAGACAGTGCGGTGATTTCAGGCATTTGTGTGGCTATGCTGCCTCCTGGTGGAAAATCAGCCCGATGGCAGCAGAAAGCCCCTTAGAGCCAAGTTAACCTCTCAGCCATAGGCAGAGCTGCCCTCAGAAGCTGTGAGAACAGCCACTTTAGGGAGAGTGGACATGGATGGAGACATATGAGTTGTAATTAGGACACAGTACTGGCAAACCGAGTTTCCTCCCTTATTTGAAATGGGAAAGTTCCTTTTAGGAAGAGGCCCCACTTTGAACTGTGCCTTCTAACGAGGCTTGTTGATGGCAGACCTCGCAAAGAGTTAATTGGGAAGGTGAAACCATTCACCGAGGGACTACTTGTGAGGGTGTGTGCCCACCAGGGAGCAGGGACCAGAACACTTTGACAGGAAAGACGGAGGGAATTCCGGGAACAGAGACACCTTCTCATCTGGGGATGTTTCATCAGCAAATGGATAGTCGTTTCCCACAATACGTTCTGAATTTTCTTTCTCTTTGACACACTGGATGAAAATGATATATGTATGTGTGTGTGTGTGTGGTCAGAGTTCAGAAGAGCTGCATCTCTCAGTTGTCCACATCAAGCAAATCATTGGGATCCTGAGGGACTTCATCCGCTCCCCAGAGCATAGGGTGATGGCATCCACCATATCACGGCTAAAAGTGGACCTGGACTTCGACATCTCATCCATCAATCAGATTCACCTGGTACTGTTTGGATTTCAGGATGCTGTAAGTGTTCCATCTGGCCCTAGAGAACATTCCAGACTGTGAAATTCAATTACCATCTTTTCCCATAGCCCCTCTCTTCTCACCTGTTTATACCCGAGTCCTGCGTTTCAGCGCTCCTCCTAACCCCTGGCAGCATGGGCACAGGAAGCGTTATCTGGGAGAATGGCAGACTGCATTTGTCCCCCAAAAGCACGAGTATGGGATTTGGGAACACGTGGCATCTGCCAGCCAGTAGGTGTGGGGTTTAAGTGTGTGTGTCTCCCCATATGTGAGTTCCTCCAGGCCCAAGGCCATATCTGGTTCATCTTCATGTCCCAAACCACCAGTGCAGAGCCTGCCATTGCATAGGTGCTCAGTAAATGCTCATCGAATAAGCAATGAAGAGGCCAGTGAGGTTGATCCAGTCGCTATTCCCACCTTCTAGACCCCAGCATGGCTTAAGATCAGCTTAGAGTAAGACTGAGTTCAGAAGAAACATGAATTGCGTAGAAATCTAGGGGCAGCATGGTTAATACTTTATTTCAGCCAGACTAGAAGCAAATTAGAATTAGTAAGAACTCATATGTCTTTAAAGTACAATGAACAGGAAATATGTCGTTTTGTGATTTCTTTTTCAGGTAAATAAAATTTTGAGAAACCACTTAATTAGGCCCCACTGGATGTTTGCCATGGACAACATCATTCGCCGAGCGGTACAGGCCGCAGTCACCATTCTTATCCCAGGTAAGTGCTCCCTTTGCAGTCAAGGTCAGCATCAGGCTATGGAAAAGACAAGCAATGTATGTCCTCTGCATTCAACGGTTGTTGATTTCTCTTTTCCATTTTGGTTATATATCTCCTTGCAATTAAGTGAATGCTGAGTTTGACCCCTTCTGGGGCTTAGATTTTATGATTCTAAGAACATTTCATGGCGCTGTATTTACGTGTGCCCTAGGCATGACGAAGATTACTGCATGTAGACTAAACTCATGAGCTAAAAGGGAATGTTGCTGAGCATGGTGGCTCACGCCACCCAGCACTTTGGGAGGCCGAGGCAGAAGAATCACCTGAGCCCAGGAAGTCGAGGCTGCAGTGAGCTGTGATCGTGCCACTGCACTCCAGCCTGGGTGACAAAGTGAGATGTCGACTTGAAAATAAAAATAAATAAAAAATAAAAAGGGAGTGTGGTGCCGGAGAGCAAGGACCTTCCAATTCTCTGGCACCCACCTCAGTGCACGGACTTGGGAATGCTCACTGGGTCATTGCTAATGTAATGACTTGGTTTCCTCTCTTAGAATCATCACAGAAATCATTGGCTTTTGTAAACTTCCTTTTTGAAATGTTAATTACTTAACAGCTTAATATCAGAGTGGAGAGGCTTTAAAGCATTCTGTTGCCATCGCCATGTCCTTTGGTCCCTTGCTGCCCCCTCTCCTCAATGTGCTCTAGCTGAGGCTCTGCTGCAGGGGAGGCCTGGGAAACCATAGTACGTAATTCCTCTCCCACTCCAAGCAGGTACCTTCTGGTAGGAAAAAGGCACTGGCCTGGTGGCAAACCTGGCTGTATTTTTTTAAAGCTGTCCTTGGCTAACTTATTATCTCAAACCCTCCATTTCTTCATCTAGAACTGGGGGTGACCATCTTCACATTGCAGAGAACCAAATGAAATAGCCTACTCTTTGTTTGTAAAGTCAGCAGCCTCTGATAGAGCTGCATTGGCCGGGCCAGGCTCCTGGAACTGCCTGGTTTGCTGGCCCGGGATGCCCGTTACCCAAGCCTCGGCCCTGTGCAGATGCATTTTCGCTAACCAGTCATTTCTTCTGGGATTTTGCAGAGCTCCAAGCCCACTTTGAGCCTGCCTCTGAGATCGAAGGGGTAGATAAGGACATGGATGGAGTGGAAGAGGACTGTCCTCCAGCAGACCTGCCTGGCAGCGAGGCGCATGACCCATATGGAGGGAACAAACCTGGTTCGGTGGTCATACAGGAGACTCCGTCCCACCAGCTCCATCAGCAGCACCTGAGCCTCCAGCTGGGCAAGCTCAGGCAGGAGACCAACAGGTGAGGAACTTCCAGGCCCTTCGCCTGTAGCAGGCATGGAAAAATGATCTGAACCAACAAGATAATTGGTTTGGTTGAGTGCCTCATCCAAGTCTCAGAAAAAAGCATCTTTGCCATCAGTGAACTGGGCGAGTATCCTCAGCTTTAACGGAGGGCCTGGAGGAATGCCTTCCTTTTTTTTCTTTTTCTTTTTAAATAGTAAGAATCAAAGAGGTACAGTGCCTTGCCCCAGGCCACACAGAAATTAGCCATGCTAAAGGCAGCAGCATCTCTGAGTTATTTCCGTCTCTTCACCAAGACTGGGCTCTGGGCCCCTGCAGAACAGAGTTTGGGGATCAATTAGCACTTCCTCATGAATGTTTATCCCATAACCCCAGCCCTGAGGAAGATTGCCCTATGACCCCTAGGCAGGCATTAGTGAACTGACTTCCCAACCAGGGGACCCTGGCACCATCATAACGATCCTTCAAGTGCACTGGTCTGTCTTGTTCACTTCCTGGCACGATAAATAATTTTTCCCCATTTGCTCTGGAGAATCACATTACCATTTGGTTTTTTAAAAATGTAATTCAAGCCGGGCTTGATGGCTCAGCCTGTAATCCCATACTTTGGGAGGCTGAGGTAAGTGAATTGCCTGAGCCCACGGGTTCGAGACCTGCCTGGGCAACTTGGCGAGACCTCATCTCTACAATAAATAAAAAAAAAATTAGCTAGGCTTGGTAGCGCGTGCCTGTAGTTCCAGCTGAGGTGGAAGGATGGCTGGAGCCCAGCAGGTCGAGGCTGCGGTGGCTGGGAGCTGCCACTGCACTCCAGACTGGGCAACGGAGTGAGACTCCAACTCAAAAAAAATTAGCCGGGTGTGGTAGCGCACGCCTGTAGTTCCAGCTACTTGGAAGGCTGAGGTGGAAGGATCACCAGAGCCCAGCAGGTCGAGGCTGCAGTGGCCAGGGGTGTGCCCTGCACTCCAGTCTGGGTGACGAAGTGAGACTCCAACTCAAAGAATAAAATAAGATAAAAAAAAATGTAATCCACAGCTATAGCAACCTAGTTGGTCCTTGTTGCAGATGACACTGTGTAGCCATGTGATCACTGGTAATGCTGATTACTACTTCACATGGGGAGATAAGGTACTGAGTACATATTTTAGATGAAAAGTTGTATACGCTCCCAGGGGTCTCTCAAGTTCAACCTTAGAATGTTAGACAGATCTAATCCTTTTTTTAAAAAGACTTAGAGTTTTAGTTAAATGGTAGTGGTGGCAAAACTTTGAAAGTTTTAAAAATATGACAAATACGAAAGTTGGTAGTAGTACTTAGCATTTCCTAAATTTTTTTCCCCAGAAGATTTATTAACACCCAGTTCATACAGTTGTTATACGTGGGTTCAAAGGTTACTCCTCTCCACCATTCATAGTCATTGTTATTTTCTCGTCTCAGTGGAATGAGGAATTGGTTAAACAGCAGCCAGCACATAATACAGATGGCACTGACACCAAGCTGTATGTTCCTGCAGAGGCTGCCTGGCCTTGTGGTGTGAGATGCCTTGGCTATGAAAAGAGGCACAGCCTATAGGACAGAATGATGTGACTGAGGGTAACTGTTCTGTTCCGATGAATGATGGTCCTGAGGGCCCTTTCCACCGTATGTGTACAGACACCAGCTGGAATGGTCTCCTTCACTAGTGGACTTCTTGAGAGACAAGGACAAAGGAAGGCAGGGTAGGGTTGGAAGAGGGTGTTTATTTGTTGAATGCCAGTATTTCCTCTTTGCTGTCCCACTGGGACAGAAGCGTTCACTTCTCCCCACCCCATTTTGCCACCAAATAACCCAGGAGTACCTTTGTTCTCTTCAGTTTACTGTTGCAGTGACTTCTCAGGACAACTTCAATCATTAACGTCAGTAATTTAAATAAAGCTTAGTTCTGGATTCCCAAATTCACCAGCATGGATCACATAAATAAAAGGAGCATGTGGTAAAAAACAAATCCTGTGTACTGAGCATGTGAGCAAACAAGTACTAGGTACTTGGGCCCCTGGAGGTTCGCTGAAAAATCATTAACATAGCTGGGCTCGGTGGCTCAGCCTGTAATCCCGCGCCTTTGGGAGGCTGAGGTGA
>NW_007043443.1:74794-99191 GCF_000164805.1 Carlito syrichta | reverse complement strand
GACTCCGACTCAAAAAAAAAAAAAAAAGAAAAAATCATTAACATGAGGCAGATTGATTAACAGGAGAAAAGGCATTTAACATGTATACATGGGGGCCTTCAACATGAAGACCCAAGTACAGGGGACATTGTCCTTTTTCATGCTTAGGTTCAACAAAGTATGGACAGCTGTGTAGAAATAAAATTGGACAAAGAGGATGGTCTTATGTTAATAGACTGAGTGAGGAACCCAGCAAGGCCTGTCTGTCTAGATTCTTCTTGGCTTCTCTGTGCAGCATTCCTGCCTTCTGGCTGTGGGGCAGGGCATTCTGTGGAATGGGGTCATGACCTAAGGCCAAAAAAGGCAGGTCAAATCATTTCTTTATGGCCAGATTTTACACAGATCACAGAGTTCTTTTGGTTTGGGTTTTTTTTTTTTTGTTTTCTGTTGGCATCTTACTCTGTCTCCCAGGCAGTGCAGTGACACAATCTCGGCTCACTTGGGCGCAAGTGATCCTGCTGCCTCAGCCTCCTTAGTAGCTGGGACTACAAGCATGTGCCACCACATCCAGCTAATTTTTCTATTTTTTGTAGAGAGAGGGGTTGCCTAGGCTGGTCTTGAACTCCTGGGCTCAAGCAGTCCTCCCAAAGTGCTGGTATTTACAGGCATGAGCCACTGTACCCAGCCAGTTGTAGTTTCTATGACCCTTCTTGGGGAATAGGGTTCTAGTTTCTTTCTTTCTTTTTTTTGAGTTGGAGTCTCACTCCGTTGCTCAGGCTGGAGTCTAGTGGCACGCTCATGGCCACCCCCACGTCAACCTGCTGGGCTCAGGTGATCCTTCTGCCTCAGCCTTACAAGTAGCCAGAAACACAGGCGTGCACTACCACGCCCAGCTAATTTTTTTGATTGATTGAAGAGTTGAGGTCTCACCAAGTTGCCCAGGCTAGTCTCGAACCTGTGGGCTCAGGCAGTCCACGCACCTCGGCCTCCCAAAGTGCTGGGATTACAGGCTTGAGCCACCGTGCCTGACTGGGTTCTCGTTTCTATGGCTAGCCTCCAGGACAAAGGGACTGAGAATCAGGAACGCAGGTCAGAGAAATTTTTGCTTCTGAGGCTGCTGCTCAGGCCTTCATTTGGGGGTATTGTTTTTTTAGTCCCAACAAAAGCTAGACATGGCTCTGATATGCCAGCCCTCTACCCTCTCCCTGGAGTGCTACCCCTGAGCTGGCATGTGGGAACTTGGAAGTTTAAGGCTCAACTGTGCTTTCTTGTCTCAGAGACATCATGAGCAAGGTTGGGTGTCAGGAGACAGTCCTGATGGGATCCCAGCCTGTGTGACTCTGTGACTCTGGGAAAGTTACTCAAGTAGTCTGTGCCTCAATTATTTTAGCTCTAAAACTAGGTTTAAGAAAATGGTGCTTCCTAAAAGTGTGCTGTAAGGCTTAATGACTTACCTCATGAGAAGTGTTCAGCACAGTCCCGGATTCCTTGTGGAAGTACTCAGTGAACATGAGCATTTATTCCTCCCAACCAGCAGAGCGCTCTCAGTGTCCTTCGCTGTCCCCTTGGTTTTCTTCTCCGTGTGGAAGGACCCTAACCATTTTAGTTTCAGCTACTTTATCTGACTTAGGGAGAGGAGTTTAAATAATCACACCATCCTTGCTGAGTCTTACCAAACAAGTTATCTTTTGGTTCATGATACATTCTGAGACAAAACTGTCTTAGTCTGTGCAGGCTGTTGTAACAAAATACCATAGACTGGGTGGCTTATAAATAGAAAGTCCTCACAGTTCTAGAGGCCGGCAGATGTGTCTGGGGGCTCTCTTCCTGGTTTTATAAACAGCCATCTTCTCACTGTGTCCTCACATGGTGGAAGGGATGAGGGAGTCTCTGGGGTCTCTTTTCCTAAGACCACTAATCTCACCCCACCTCCCAAAGTCCTATCTCCTAATACTATCACCTTGGAGGTTAAGATTTCAACCTTATGAATTTTAAAGGGACATTAACATTGTCCATTGCAAAAATATATCCAGGCTCTAAGCGCTGACTGAAACCTGATTCACAGAACCTGAAGTAGCAACACATTTGCTTCTCTCCCCAGGCTGACTGGTGAACTTGTGCCATGTTTCACTTTTTCCATCTCTAATGTACAACAGATGCTTGAGTTAAACCGTTTTAGTGCTATCCCTTGATGGCTTTTTTTCCTTTTTTTAACCAGACTTTTGGAACACCTAGTTCAAAAAGAAAGAGAATACCAGAATCTTCTACGGCAAACTCTAGAACAGAAAACTCAAGAACTGTATCACCTTCAGTTGCAATTCAAATCTAATGGTGAGTCATTTTCCACTTGCTCTTACTTAGGAGTGTTTGTGTGAGACAGATCTCAGCTCACTTAAAATCTGGCCAATATTCTAGTCAGCTTCGAAGAACAGTTGAGGTTATCTTCTATTGAACCAGGACTCCAGTAGATTCTGGAATACTACTCAATAAAAGCTGCTGATATATCAACAACATGGATGAATTCCAAATGCAGCATGCATGTTAAGAGCCAGATTCAAAAGGCTATATACCATGATTGCATTTATCCAGTACTCCAGAAAAGGACAAAAACGAATCCAAATGGGAGGTGAGGGGACTGTTTTTAAAGGACACGTGAGGACCTTTGGTGGTGATGGTAATTTGTATATCTTGATGATGGCGGCACTTACATGACTGAATGTGTTTGTCAAATTTCACAGCATGTTGCATACCTAAAAGGGCTGGTTTACTGTGTAAATATACCTCAGTAAACCTGACTTGTTCATTTTGTGCCACTTAAGAGCTCCAGAGCCATCTCTTGGGAAATGAAATGGATAAGCTCTGATGTAAAATCTCGATTCTAAAACCTGTCTCCTTATACAATTTCCAGAGCAATTAGGGATATGATTCCTAAGAAAAGGTATTTTAAAGATGAGGGAGGGAAAGCATTTAAAGCGATAGATTACATGTCAAATTCCAAACTAACGAAAGGTGTTGTAGGTAAGGATGATTCTACTCTGGAAAGTGAATCTAAAAATGATAAGCTGTGTAATATGCTAGAGCAGCTGAGTGATACAGGGTTAACTCATCTCTTTTCCACATCATATTTACATTCTGGAATAGTTTATTAATCCAACTTGTTGCTTTTGAAGTTTAATGGTTAGGCACTAATGCACATCCAAGCAAATTTTTAATCATTACAGATAGGACAACACCCCCTCATGGGCAGAGAACAGATCAAGAGCTGATAGACTGGTTGCAACTGCAAGGGGCAGATGCAAATACAATTGAAAAGGTAAGTTTATAACAAAAACAATTCCTATGCCATTGTTAAAAAGCTGCTTAGCTCTTATGTATTTGATCTTTCAGATTGTTGAAGAGGGCTATACACTTGCTGACATCCTTAATGATATCACTAAGGAAGATCTAAGATACCTTAGACTACGGTAAGAGCTTCAAAATAGTCTATATAATACACAACTTTTTAGGCGTGAATATGCTTGAAAATAAAGTAGTAGAAAACAAAGGGTTGGAATGCCTTCAAACTCCAGAGTTCTGTCACGTAGGAAAAGTCAGAAGTAAGGTGACAGGGAAGAGCTGGCCCCAGTCAGTCTCCTGCTATCTGTGCCTGGCTGGAAGTGGGGTAAGGCACATGAGGTGCCACTGCGCTTGGCCCAACCATTTCTTTAAGCTCCAACCTGCCTTCATGTGTCATGTGAGGTAGCCAGCTATGTTCTACCACTGCTGGGAGACAAATGTCACCTCCATATGTGAAGAGAACATTTTAATGAAGTTTTTAAGAATAGATGGTAAATCTAAACAAATCTAGAATTATAATTTTTGCCCTAAGAAGTTCTCAAGAAGTATTCTGTGGTGTTGCTATTAATAAAAATGACTCTGTTTGTTTCCTAGCGGTGGTCTCCTCTGTAGGCTCTGGAATGCTGTCTCCCAGTACAGAAGAAGGGCTCAGGAGTCCTCAGCAACCAAAGATTAGGCTTAATAACAATCCGCTAAGCAGGGGGGACAGAGTGAGCAAACATGCTACATCTTTTGCTAAAGCATCTGTTTATGTACACACAAATTCTGCTGCATTTACACACACAAAAAACATTGTTCAATTAACAATTCAAGAACTTGTTTTAAAGACTGTCCTTACTGAGAATTTTTTTTAAAGCGTATTATTTATAAACATAAAACTTGTACGCATTGTGAGAACAGTGAGCCTTAGTTTTAACATCCAGAATATTAGGAAATTCTTAGAAATAATTTGAATTTACTTCAATGAAAAAATTAGTACACCCTATAGCACTTGCTGGAAAGGCAAAACAGTAGATGTTTATGTATAAATTAGCTGGTATAGTAAAGTGTGAAAAACATAAAATTGATATGAACATGCCTTGTATTTAATGTTTGATATTAATGTTTGATATGAATGTAACTCTTAAAAAATAGCTTCATATTTATATTGAATGTATAAATGGAAAAAACTAAGTTATCAGGCCTTTGAAATGATTACGAAGTGGTCTTATTTAAAATGGTTATAATAAATATCGTGTCTTATTCTAGAGAAACGATGGTCCACGTGAATGGCTGCAGCGCCAACATTGCACACTACCTGGGGGTGGGTTGTTAACCAGAGTATGCCTCTGTGAGGGGCCCAGTGATGACCTGTAGGCCTCGGGAATGAGCTCCCATATAAGGTGGGACCCGGCATACTTTCTGTAACTAGATAATTTGTTGAAAGTATACAGCCAAGTCAAATACTTTAGACCTATATAAATTGAAAATGATCTTTATAATACACTAAATACTTAAAATGCTTAAGCACTCAGTAACATCTTTTAATACAACACTGTACAAACCACATGCAATTACTATCTCTTTAATCTACATATTTAGTTTTAATGGAAGTTTACAAGCCTAGTTTTCTGGGTTTTCTTCCTCCTTAACCAAGTTGAGAGCACACAGAGTTCCTTACAGCTGCTATCTAGTAGCCCTGTGAAGGTATAACCCTCTTAACTGACTGATTTAAACTTGATCCACTGATTGGCACCACGGACTTCAAAAGGTGGGTCGCTGGAGTAGATGTGATACCCTAGTTCCTCCAAAGGCGGCTCAGGATCAGCTGTTGCAAACTGGGCAGCATCCTCAATTTCTTTCCTCACTTCCACATCAATTTCCTAAAAATCAGATTACAGGGCAAGATTTTTGAATGAACAGCAGCTTAGGTACCAACTAGAATTCTACTCAGGACCTGTTGCTGGTGTAACTAACTCTTCTACCAGTACTACCAGTACTAGAAGTTCCAATCACTCTGCTAAATATTGAAGATTTTAATTTGTAAATAACAATTATCTACACAGGAAGATTTTTGGAATACAGATTTCAACATTAAAAAAAAGATATGCCCTAGGGACAATTTATGAACTAAAAACCCAAAGTATATTTTTAAGAAAAAAAGAACTACTACTGGGGGGCTTAGGCACTCTGATTAGTTAATGTCCTGTGGCACCAGGTAGTTCACTGCTCACCAAAATCTTCAAGAGCAACAGTGTAAGTGTGAGTAGAGAAGCTAAGGGAATAGCCCTGTGTGATTTCAGACTAATTATGCCCCAGCATATAACCTTCTAGGCTTGGACAAACTCACACATGACTGTGTGGCCACCCAGAGGTGGCAACATTTTGTGTGGGGGGAAAAAGAAACCGATTGTTCAAAAAGAAAAGTCAACCTTCAAAACCACCAAGAGTGACTGTACCTTTAATTCTTCAACACTAGCAAGATTGCTGTTCACCATTCTATCCTTGAGCAGCATAATAGGGTCACTCTTACTTCTTACTTCCTGAATTTCTTCTCGTGTACGGTAACTATGGGGAGGGAAACATAGTAATAAATTGATAAGAACAATTCTAGCAGAGTAAAGACAGCATTGTGAACTAGAATATGGGGCCAGATTGTTAACAATGCGGTGAAATACAGAAGTATGTTTCTGAAACAAAGGAGCACGTCAATACCTATGCCGCCATGGGAGTGGCAGTTATATTTTCAAAACACAAGACTATAGCCAAACATTCTGTAAGAGCTGTTTTATCATTCATAGAAAACTGTATACTGGCAAGTCATACAGATTCTCTAGCATTCTGACAACAGGGGCCAAATTTTGTTTGCTTCTTTGATCTGGATGTAAGGGTATGAAGGAAAAGGGTTTCTGTATATTACATGGGTTAGGAGCGGTGGAGATGGTTTCTGGGTGGTCATAATTATAGACTTTGAGGCATCAGAACGCCAAGCAGAAAATACACGTGCCTTTCCTTTCTCCCTTAATGCCCCCAAAGCAGCATTTCCAGTAAAACCTTGGATACCAGGCTTTCCAATTCTTGATTCTATATTTCCTTTTCCTACATCATCTGAAATAACACTAAAAGGGTGCTACCATTTTAAAAAATACATTTTTTAGAAACAAAACTACATAGTATATTTTTTCCATATAATTTGTTCTCTGCAGCCGGGCTCGGTGGCTCAGCCTGTAATCCCGCACCTTTGGGAGGCTGAGGTGAGTGGATTGCCTGAGCCCGCGGGTTCGAGACCCGCCTGGGCAACTTGGCGAGACCTCATCTCTACAATAAATCAAAAAATTAGCCGGGCGTGGTAGCGCGTGCCTGTAATTCCAGCTACTCGGAAGGCTGAGGCGGAAGGATCGCCGGAGCCCAGCAGGCGAGGCTGCGGTGGCCAGGAGCGGCCACTGCACTCCAGTCTGGGTGACAGCGTGAGACTCCAACTCAAAACAAACAAACAAAAAAAATCAGCCGGGCGTGGTAGTGCGTGCCTGTAATTCCAGCTACTCGGAAGGCTGAGGCGGAAGGATTGCCGGAGCCTGGCAGGTCGAGACTGCAGTGGCTGGGAGTGGCCACTGTACTCCAGTCTGGGCAACGGAGTGAAACTCCAACTCAAAAAATAATAATAATAATAATAATAATTTGTTCTCTGCAACATCTTTCCTGAGACATCCATTCTACTAACAAAGGCTTGTCTACTTTGACTGAATGGACTTCTTTCAATTGTGTCAAACTTAGGATTGCAGAATTACATGCTAGTGTTACAAAGTGAAAAAGTAAAACTCATACTCCCTATTTTTTCTGATGGATGTATTTCAATTTATTGAACACCTGGTCAAACCTTGCTCCAGGCTTAAGACAGAAGAACATTTCCAAATTCCATCCTCTTCAGGTGGAGTATGCCAAGCGTGAATTTGGGCTGGTGCCTAAAAAAGGTAGAGGCCCCTAAAGATACTACTCTACCATTAGACCTGTTTTATGCAACAAATGCCCTCTGCAATGAAGTTAAAATTATTACTGCTCATACTAACACTTAAAAACTACATACAGCAGGAATTTTCAGAATGCTTTCTATATTGGAACCAACTGATTGGGAGGCACTCCTTTTAGACTAAGACACAAATAACTATTTGATGCCAACAAAACTCAATAAATAAAGTGAATTGGTATCTGTGTTGCTTTTTCATGCGAGTTGCATCATTCAAGGTCTACCACACTCAGATTCCCCACTGTACCTGACTCCAGGATCACTCATGCTGTGTCCATGGTAACGGTAAGTCTGCAGCTCCATCAGAATGGGCCCCTAAAACAGAACACGCAGGTGGTTAGGTAAGAAGATGGGAACAGCATGCCAACAATTCATGGCCTCAGACACAGGTCCTTCCACCATCTATTGTATTCTTATCAGATCTTCTGCCTTGTCAAGTGTTTCTTACTGGTTGACTGATGAAGTTATCTCTTGTCATTTCTGACATCTATTTATTGCATGTTTCATCTTTCTCAGTTTTAATAGAAACTTAATAAAGTAATCTGCCAACAGCTTGTTTTGAATAAAAAAGGCATTGAGCATATTTTAGAGTCTATAATTGAACTAGGTATATTTCCACCTCTTACCCATTTCACTTAGTGTTTCATAGGGGCTGGAAATCTATCCCCTCACACAGATCTTGCTAGTTTGCAACAAAGTTGGCAGGCACCAACATCTAATATCCAAACCCCACAGTTTTGCTGGGAGTCTGGTCACCCCAGCTCTGCATCACCAAGTGGCTACACTACCCCACTACCAGAAGACAGCTCTGAACACTCAGGGAAGGTGGTGGATTGAGGATCCCTGGGTAGTTTGATGTAGTAGTTGCGGTGGGTGATAGGGGCATTGGCTCTGAGTCCAAATGCTTAGATTCCAATCCTGGCTCTAAGAGTAGCTATGTACCCTTAGCTGATCTGTGGCTCGGTTTCCTTGTCTGCAAAATGGGCAAAACAGTAATACTCAAAATCATGAAGATTAAATATCTAAAAAGTGCTTAGTACACTGCCTAAAAGACACTAATCCCTCAAAAACTGTCACTTATTCTGTCATTCAGTAGCCATTTGAAAACAGTGGATTGGGCTGGTGATGACAAACGGTTTCCAGACCCTCTCCTGAATCCAAGATCAGGCTTTGGTCAGGCTGGGAAAGTCAACACATAAACCACTGTTTCCACCCAGGGTTAGTCCCAATATATTTTCAGGAATTGGGAGAGATGGGGACAATACCCCCCACCGTGCCAGTTCCCTCAGCCTTGGCATCCTGATGTAGACTGCTCAGCCCATTGCACCAACCCGTCACCTTAGTTCTGCTCTAGCATATTCTCCTCATTGGCTCCTGTTTAACATGGCTATGTTTTCCTCCCTGCTTCCTTCTCCCCACTCCCTGACATTTCCATTATTGCTGGCCACATCCACACCTACTTTGCATCACTGAACAAGCATACACACATGGTATGGCACAAAGGCAAACCTCAAAAACCTTGTGTTTTCTGGGCTGTGGAATACTGATTTAGGAAGAACACTTACTAAACCTATACTATCACTAAAGGGACTCAAACCTCTTTTTAGGCCAATGTCACTGTTCCTCTCTCCCTCACCACCATATACTGAGAGGTAAAGATCCTTAGGATTGAAATAGCAAGACTAAGATTATATGCTTTAGCCATAATACTTAATTTGCATAAAACAAACTTATACTGAATGCCTATTATATAAGCAAACTTCTATGCTGGACATTGTGGGGATCCCCAATCCTGAACCGTGAACACTCAAGGAGTTTATGATTAATGGGGGTTGGGAAGGAGGCGTGTAATTAACCAGACTGTCATGATGAAGATAGAGGCAGAAGAAAAGATTTTCCCCAAATAGGGAAGGGGTGGAATGCATCCCAGGAAGTGAGCTACCAAGACCATGCTCTTCATAAAGGAGTTCTAGTCACCTGGCTGGACCCTGCTTCTGGACCTCAATTAGCTGACACCCCTGAAAAGCTCTAATAGGCATGTGGAAAGCATTCTTCTAACTCTGAGATAAATGTCATTAGAAATGTTTAGCCCTGAGGCCTAAGAGAAAATCTGTAGAGCCTTACCTTCCCAGATCTACAGTAGGCAGCTGCAAACCTTGTTGCCTCTCGGACACACAAGATATCCATTCCATCTACCTATTAATAAAAGTGGGAGAGGCACAGCATAAATCCAACTGTCCAAAACTGTTTTACTTTTGCATGACCTGTACATGCTTAAGAAAATGAAACTGCTCCGTTCTTCTAAGATTGTCAAAGGTGTGTACTTGGGCATCTAGCTGAGAGGGTATGGCCCTGTCTCTACCAGAGATGTTCTCACCCTCAGCCCAGGAATAAAATCGCCTCTCTTGAAGTAATCAGTGCTGGCTGCTGCTCTCTCAACAGATGTTCCCATTCCATAGCGGTTATTCTCACAGATGAAAATACAAGGCAATTTCCACAAAGCTGCCATGTTGTAAGCTTCGAATATCTGACCCTGGAAGTATTTATAAAAAGTTCAAGTTGTTTCATTTTGCTTATTTCCCTAGACTTCATCATCAGCCATAATAGTTGCTGCTCTACTTGGCACAGAAAACTTTCATAAAGAATGGAAAGCCTCATCTTCTAAAACCAAGCTTTTGGTGGCGAGGGAAAGGAATGTGTGTTTAAAGGCATGGGAGAAAACAGCAGGCATCATACTGTTGCAACTAAGGGAAGTGACAAACCGAATACCACCACTTGTTTCTTTAGGGCCACACTAGTAGTACAGAACATACTGGAAAAAAGACCAATGTGCAAAAATGTGTAGCTACCTAGTTGTGTGCTTTACTATAAATCTATCAGGCCTGCTAGATAGTCAGAGTGAAGCAGCAACTGAGCATTAGCATCTAGAACAGGGCCTCACAGGGTATTAGCCACAGACTGGGGATACTCAGACCATGACAGGAGAAGCACAGAACCTGAGAGTCAGGACTCGACACCACTGTAGGAATCTGACATTGCCCTGGCAACCAAGAGAATGGGTCTGTATATCACTACTGGTTTGCAATAGGTTGGGGTAGGGGGAGAGCTTCTTTACCATAGGGCCCTGGCGAAGCACTTTGCAAAGGTGAGCTCCCTCACAGGAACGCACCCCATGAGGCTCTTGTGAAAATAATGCTGAAGCAAACCTCTAATCTGGCCATAAATTAAATTTTAGCTTGCCACATGTGCTGCTACTTCAACAAGTGAGTGATATACTACCATTTAAAAAATTCAACTATGAATATTCAGTACTTTGGAAATAAAACTGTAATGGTTACCAGAATTGGAAAGGTAAGAGACATGTACTTACCTGATTAGCAGCACCATCACCATATAAAGTCAGGCAGACCTCATCTTTCCCATTATACTTACAGGCCAGAGCAATTCCAGCTCCCAGGGGCACCTAACATTAAGGACAACCAAGAAAGAAACCACAGAAATCCATGAGGGGAGGTATTAATGCTCTGAAATTTAACTCCTGGCTGAAATTTGGAATAGAAATTACACTGTCACTACAAACTCTCTCTACCCCAAGCTTATCTCTCTGCTTATCTTGACCCCAATATTTTCAATGAATCAGTAAAGTAACATAAATACTATGTAAATAATAACACTTCTGTACTCAAAGATTCAACTACTCATCCCCAAGAGTCAAAAAATAAAACCTAGGTGTTTTTTAGAATAACAGGCTGGGCACAGTGGCTCAAAAGCATATAATCCCAGCACTTTGGGAGGCTGAGGTGAGCAGACTGCCTGAGCCCACAGGTTCGAGACCAGCCCGGGCAACTTCGCAAGACCTCATTTCTATAATAAATCCAAAAATTAGCCGGGGGTGGTAGCGCACGCCTATAGTTCCAGCTACTTGGAAGGCTGAGGTAGAAGCTCGCCTGAGCCCAGCAGGCTGACACTGGGGTGGCCGTGAGCATGCAACTGCACTCCAGCCTGGGCGACAGAGTGAGACTCCAACTCAAAACAATAACAAAAACAAACAACAACAACAACAAAAAAAAACCTGTAACAGAATCTTATTAAAAAGGAAAACAATCTAGATACAATTTTATGCTATTAATTCTGTATCATGCACTAATTGCTGAGAACAAGAACTCCAAAGCTACAGAAGCAGGGTGCCTGAATGAAACGTATTTGGATACCTAACCCTTAACTGTACCCCACAACATCATAATAAAAAATATTGATTAAAAAGAAAAAAACAAAAAAACAAACAAACAAAAAAAGCTATAGAGGCAAGCTTTGGATTACTGGTAAGCCCCTGAGATCCTGCCTGCTTGCCTTTTCTAGTCTGGCATCAGTGTCAGCACTGCCTATAAGCAGGGAAAGGTAGAGTAAAATCAATGTCATAAAGCAATGAATAAACTGAATATATCATAATATTGAATATACTAACTTGGAATTATAAAGAAAAAAGTGAAGGTATAGGCTCACTGTTATAGGCTCTTGCTTTCTTATAAAACAAAGTAAATAAAAGGTAAAACTTTAAATTTTTAAGTCACTATCCAAATATACTTATTTCTCAAATGGTGGGGTATGAAGCAATAGGTCTTTAAAAGCAAACCAAGTTCCCAAAATACAGTCATGTGTTGCTTAATGATGGATACATTCTCAGGAATGCATAATTAGGCAATTTCATTGTGTGAATATCACAGTGTGCTTACACAAACCTAGATGGTCTAGCCTACTACACACCCAGTCTATGTGGTATAGCCTATTGCTCCTAGGCTACCAACCCGTACAGCATGTTAATGTACTGAATACTATTGGCACTGTAATACACAAGCATCTGTATATCTAAACACTACTACAACATCACCAGGTGACAGGAATTTTTCAGCTCCATTGTAATCTTGTGAGACCATCATCATTATGCGGCACATGACTGTACTGAAATAATTCAGAGAAAAGTTGTCAGGAGGTATAAAAGTTTTTGAAGACGTGAGCCAGGGCCAAATCTAAGGAAGCATGCAATCCTCATCCTTGATGACCTGAGCTCCCACAATGCCATTGCCCCCGTAGAAGTTCTTGGCATACATATGCATTGATCCTCCTTTTCCTTTGGCACAACCTCCTTTACGTCCTAGAAATGGCAGAACATAAACATGTGCATCAAAAACCAAATATACAAATCAAACCAAACCACACCCCAAGTAATTTACTCTAAGGCTCAACTATTAGAACTCAGAGGTCAATTCAATCATTTAAACACCCATCCTTCTAGGCAAACATGTTCCTCCTTATCTCCCAGTCCTTTCATAAGAAAGGTCAGATTCATCCTGTGTTCTTCAGTTTTCCAATCTTTCCTTCAGAAGTCCAGATGGTACGCTGGACTTTTTTTTTTTTTTGGCCGGTTACAAACACCTTCTGACTTCTCCTTCGCTGTTACACCAAATACACTTGACCCTTGAACAACAGGGGCTTGAATTGCACAAGTCCACTTATCCGTGGATTTCTTTCAACCAAACAAGGATTGAAAATACAGTATTTTGGGGATGTGAAACCTGTATATATGGAGGGCCAACTTCAGGATTCGAGTATGCAAGGACTTTGGTATACTAGGGAGTCCTGGAACCAATCCTCCACATATACCGAAGGATGACTGTAGTTCAAGAGTCAAGGGGACAAAGACAAAGGGAATATTAAAATTTACAGAATTTACATTGCATACCATGGAGCACTTCAACTCAACTTACTTGCTATGACTGCTATATTTCTATTGGCATACTTAAGTGATAACCAACCCTATTCTAATTTTATAGCACTATCTTTTTTAAACTTGTACCAGAGGGGCCAGATGACTCCAAAAATGGCCAATTTACTCAAAAGTACAACAGAAGTACAAGAACATCAAGAAACGAGTTTTAAAAAAACTTAAAACATTTAAAAATATTAACTCATAATGGTTAGCATCTTAATGGGAGATATTTAAAAATGTAGTCCACTCATTTCTCCTTTCTAGAAATCAATAGCAAACCTGTAAGCTCTGCAAGAATTTCTCGGACAGAAAGGCCCCGAGTGAAGGTAAAGCCGTGAGCCCGATAGGCTGTGATGAGATGGTCTGTGGGATTTATGCCGGCCTCCAGGCCTACACAGCAAGCTTCCTGTGTTAGGGAAGAAAGCATAAAGCAATACAACACACATCTCTGGATACAGAGGTTTCCTAGACTAATGAAACATCTGGACTAGAAGAACTCAAGAGAATAACCAGAGAAAATGGCTATTTTTCCCCAATAAACAGGTTGGAAGGTAAGGCTCAATCGAGAAGCCATAAACTGGTAGCCAAAAGATGTGAAATCCTGAATTGGCCCTTTCCCCAGCTGCCACCAAGTGCTTGGTCCTTCTGAGGAAGCTAAGGCCATGGTGGGGCGAGGCCTTCACTTCATCTGGTGACTAGCACCATGCCCAGCAGTTTAAGCTCTGCACTTGCCACAACATGGCCTCTGTGTCCAAGCTCGCTTGCAACTACTGGGCCCTCATTCTACATGACAAAGAGTGACCATCACAGAGGATAAAACCAATGCACTCATTAAAGCAGCTGGTGTGCATGTTGAACTCTTTGGGCCTGGCTTATCTGCAAAGGCCCTGGCCAAAGTCGACATTAGGAACCTCATTTGCAATATGGGGGCTGGTGGGCCCATGCCAGCAGCAGATCCTGTCCCCTCCATGGCTGCTGCCCCAGTTCAGAAGTGGAAGCAAAGAAGAAAGAATCAGAGGAGTCTGATGATGACAGGGGTTTGGTCTGTTTGACTAAACCTTTTATAATATGTTCAATAAAAACTGAACTCTTAAAAAAAAAAACACAGAGGCTGGGCATGGTGGCTCACATCTATAATCTCAGCACTTTGGGAGGCCGAGGTGAGAGGATTGCCTGAGTTCACGGGTTCGAGACCAGCCTAGGCAACTTAGCGAGACCTCACCTCTATAATAAATAAAAAAATTAGCCAGGCGTGGTGGCACATGCCTGTACTTCCAGCTACTTGGAAGGCTGAGGCGGAAGAATCGCCTGAGCCTGGCAGGTAGAGGCAGCACTGGCCGTGAGTGTGGCACTGCACTCCAGCGTGAATGACAGAGTGAGACTCCAGCTCAAAAAAAAAGAAATCCTGAATCTAATGTCAACATTAAAACACTAAGGAAATGTTACATGAAAACCGAGACTTCTGCCAGGTTATAGTATCCCCTCTGGGTGGTGGGATGCCTGCCCCACTTCACCACGAGTTCCTGTCAGCCATTCCCTATGTTTTGTATACCTACTTTGCTTCACTCATTTATTCTATCTACCTGGCTGGCCCCTGTAGGTATTTGAATCTTTAACCTTTGACCTAAATCCACAAAACAAAATAATCCTTCTTTCCAAGATTGTATAGTATAGGTGATCACAATGCCAGAGTTTTAAAATAATAAGATTCTAAAAACAGGTACAGGAAACTGGTAATGTTGTGTATGAATGATTTAGCCTAAGCTTCATAGTAAGTTTTGGCAGTCTAATTTTTACTCTAAAATATCAGCCTCAAATCCTTCTGACATGTAGGCATGGTAAAAACGAATAAATACAAGCCACACTTCAATACTTGAATAACATGGTTTTATTAAAAACCTACCACTCACCTGACCGTCACACAAGTGACAGAAACCACGAATAATTTTCTGTTTATATAGCTGATCTGCCTTTAACTCCATCCGGCGCACAGTCTGCATCATCCTGTAGTATTTGAGGCCGTCCTCCCTGGTGAGCACTGTCGTGACAGGAGGGCCTTCTTCCAGCCGGTGAAGGTCACATTTCTGAAATGGAATAAGGTAGTTATCCTTCATTTACTACATTGCAAGCACTGCTGACTTACTCTAAGATCTAACTCCATCATGAATAATACAGCACTCAAAAACAGCAAAGAAGCACATCAGAAATGCTACATATTGCTTCTATTCCTTAAATCTATAAACTCCACTGTAAAATGCGATGGAATTTTTGGAAAAGGAATCTTTCTAAGATGACTTTCACTGAAACTAAGTTAAAAGATGACAGAAGAACCTTCAAAGAAACTTATTTAAGAATCATCTTCAAATATTTCAGTGAACCATATTCTAAACTTTGGAGCAAGTTTTTATACTTGTCTTAGCTCCCCCTCCATCCCCCTACAAAACACCAGCAAGCTGCTAAGAATAAGAAATGCTAATTTTTGCTAAACTTCTCTAAACCTTTGATCCCGGAACATTTGGAAGAAAATGACCAAAAAGTAGGAATATCGAAATGTTCAATTCTAAAGGTAAAACTGTGTGTCAGAGTGTGCCTGTAGAAAAGTTATTAACAAAGTAAAGCACTTCTTACCTTAATTTCAAAACAACTCTTACCTTAATTTCAAATGTAGCATCATTTGCAAAATTACGGGACGCTACCAGCACTCTGTTTGCCTTGAAAGACAAAATACAAACAAATCAGTACTTTTTATTGTCAGTTGTTTTGGTAAGTCATTATTATTGTTAATAGGCTATCAGGATGCAGTTATGGAACTTTTATAAGCCCTAACATATTCATGAGATTCTCTTCCATTCTGTTCACTGTGTTGGTATCTTCCCTGTCTTCCAAAATGAATCCATGCCTTGGTCAATGAAATATGATCATGACTCCATCTGAAGGCAAACAGCACAAAGAGAAAGGGGGAAAAATCCAAACCCATCCTCTTAGTCACTTTGTTTTCAAAGAAATTACAGTGAGAATATAATGAAATTAATGACTAAATTAAGGAGACAGGCTAATCTGTGAGCTTTGTTTATGATATTCTTAGTTATAACCAGATAACTTTCAATTTAAGGAAGCTGTTCACTTTCAAAATTATACTTCAAACAAAACTATTGTTTAATCCCTAATCCAAGCAAACTCCACTTTTCCATGAAATGGATCTGTAAGAAAAAATATTTTAAACTACTCAAAGTATGAGCTAAATATATTAGTGAGACATACAAGATGAAAGATATTTAGCACTCTTGGACTTAAAAAACAGTGGACTTAAGCCAGTTGTTCTACTATTCTATAATTTATAATTTGAACAGCCTAAATCTTGGGCAGGCTCCTTCTGAAGCCTCAGTAGGGAGAAATGTTCTCTAAAACAGCATTCCCTTGATATTTGGATGGCTGTCATTGCTTGAGGGTAAAAAGCTGTGAGAAATTATTCCTTTCCACTCTTACAATCAAACATACCTGCTCATAGCAAAAGGATTCTATGTGATGGCTAAGGTTCAGGTTAGACCTCAAAATTTAACCAGTCAGAATTACCATACTATTTTAGCTACATTCTGTCACATTTTCACACACCAACATGTAAATCAGCATAATTTATTTTCATGGAGACCTGAAGCACACTCATCAGGTCCCATAAAAAGCACATTTGATGTGTTCATAAAGTGTATTACCTTGCCATTCTAGTACTAGACTTGTTCTTGGTAAGAAAAGTTAAGACTAACTTGCCAAGTGCTCCTCTGAGTGTATGTGCCAATAGGAGAAATCTATTACTTATCTCTTCACCTGTCAAAATATCATTATCTAACAAAGCCAACAAATAAAGACTGACACTGCTGGAGGAAGAAACTTTAAATACCAGGAACAAATGTTTATGTTAAGTTAGAGAGAGTTCACTAATATATCTCAGAAAAGGTGAAAAAAAAATTAGGCATTTGGAAAGAAGTAAAGCTGAGAGGGGTGTGGCAATCATGAAATGGACATGTTATTTTTGGCAGTTAACAAATAATTTTGTAGAGCCAGAAATCATTACTACATTACAAAATAAATTTCCAAATACAACTACGGAAACTGCAGTTTTTGGAAGGTAAAAGTAGAGACCAAACCAGCCAGGCAACAGTAACAGAGAAAAGATAACTTCTTTCTCAATCTTAAAATCAAAACAATGAAGAATGATAGATAGACAATAAAGAGCAGGAAAGTAAGGGCAAAGATTATGACTGCCAGAAAGCTACTTGGATATGTTCTCTCTTTGTTTCATTATTATAAAACCCAAAAATAAGAACCACTACTATAATGAGTAAAAGGAGCAAAGTTAAGTTAAAGAAGCTAAAAATCATATCAGAAGTGTGAGTGTATCATAATTTACGGTAAGATTATTGAAAAAACATAATTTCATCATTCATTTTCTCTGGAAAGCAATAAAAAGATTTTCTGTTAAATGGCTTCTTTGACAGAGACCATGAACAGCTCATTCAAATTTTGAAAAATAAAAACTAAATTCCTAAATACATGGGAACCATTCAGGTGAAGGAGGAAAAATATTTCAAAATTTCCAGATTCTACAAGTGTAAATTAAAAGTTTTACCTACTACCTTTACAACCAAAGAAATTCTGGTAGTAAAGATCTCACAAAAGGAGTCATAATACAAATACAAAAAATAAGACAAAAATAATAAAGATTTTAAATGCAATTCAGTCTTATTTCATGAAGTAAGAATTTTGAAAACAATAAACCTCATTCAAAAATGAATTCACAGCTGGGCTCGGTGGCTCAGCCTGTAATCCCAGTGCTTTGGAAGGCCGAGGTGAATGGATTGCCTAAGCCTGAGGGTTCAAGACCCGCCTGGGCAACTTGGCGAGACCTCATCTCTACAATAAATCAAAAATTAGCCAGGCATGGTAGCGTACGCCTGTAGTTCCAGCTACCTGGAAGGTTGAGGCAGAAGGATCGCCAGAGCCCAGCAGGTCGAGGCTGCAGTGTCCGGGAGTGACAAAGTAAGACTCCAACTCAAAAAAAAAAAAAAAAAAAATGAATTCACAATCTTGTGATGCACTTCAAAGTTTTATACCAGTCTCTGATCAGACAAATGGCAATCTTGAAACCTGGGATAAATTTCCATACCTGCCTGGTTTTAAGAGGGGGAGGAAAAAAATAAGAGAATACAAAATGAAAAGAAAAAATGCACAGAGCCTTGGGAGGTAGAATAAGGGGATAAACTTTAGGCAGATGTGCCACAGCCATCAGCCCAACCGCCTAACCTCTCTCCCTCCCTCCACAGAGTATCATACAGGTGGTACACCTGTTATACAAGTCTGGGTAAGCCATTGCTTATTAGTTACTGTCAGGAGTTTTTTTTTTAAAGCTTATATGCAAAAATGTCTTTTTATATGTACAATAAAAAAAGTAAGAACCTTGACTTATTTTATGCTATTTGTAAGTAAAAAATATCTGTAAGTATGAAGAGTTGCAAAATATAAAAAGTCAACATATTAGAGTTTCTTATTCCACCCTTTAAAAAGATAAAGGTGAAATTTTTAGTTGTAACTTTCTTTAAAAGCTTCAGGAATGGTTCCTAATTAGCCCCTGACAAGTAGAGTAACAAAGAAAAATCCAAATTATCTGAAGAGTTTACATCACCAAATGGAAAGGCACCTGGGCACTTTCTAAAGTAACATCATCTCTGGAACTCAATTTTCTTCCTACTGTAAAGTGAGGGGGAAAAAACCCTGCAAATTAAACAGGAAACAATAAATCTGACTTTCAGGAAATAATAAACCAACATCAAGTGTCTAACAATAGACATTTAAGGATGTTTCTGAGCCCCTAATTACTGGCACAGTCCTTTACCAACTGATATCCTCAAAGGAGATGACATCTCTGAAAAGCAGAAATTCCGGTAGAAAGGTACAACATTTTTTATTAGTTTCAAATCCCAGTTTAACTTCTTGAAACCTTCTAAGTTTGATTTCAGTAGTACTTTGGAAATATTTTTTCTTTCCACTAATGAAGTGTAAGGCTTCAATAACAAAGCGGTCATTTGTTTTCACTTTTATTCATTGTCCAATCTTAAAGCTAAAAGCAAACTACACCTTCTAACTTCTGCAAGCAACTTAGAGCCTGTATAATGCTGAAAACATGTTTCTATTACTCATGCTCAACTAAAAACTGATGCTGTGGGGATTAAATGAGATAAACCACGTTAAGCATACAACCCAGTGCCTGGCACATATTAAGAGGCCAATAAATGTTGGCTATACCACGCATATATGCAGAAATAACCTGAAATGTGCTTTTCCCTCAGGTAAATCCAGCTACAATTTAAATGCTAATATCTGATGAATCAAGTTGTGTTTTGTCATTATTTTAGTCAATGGAACTCCTAGAGGGGCACATCTCCTACCTTTTGACAATTTCTGCCCATAGTAAGCAGAGCAGCATCAAGTCCTGGGGGAATCACTAGAGCCAGAATTACAAGTCAAAGCTTGGCTGCAGTTAACACCAACTAACACTACCTCACTGTGCCTAGAGTTCAAAATGCTAGCAGCTTAGATGTCAGGCACATCTAAATGTTGGGGTCACAAATAGGGCTAACCTCCATCCCCACCCTCCGAAGCATCACTGCTGTTTCCTTTAGCTTCTTTTACACTAAGAGTGTGTGCAAGGAAGAGGGCAGTTTCCTCTGGATTCTGCTCCGCTGCTCTTGAATTAACTGCCAAGAAAAGCTCAGGTGTTGAGAGAGAAGAGGAGGAAGTTTGTTTATGGGAGGCTGACCCTGCCTGAACCCTCCTCAGAGCCCAGCACATGTGCCCAAGAAACGTATACCAAACTAGGCGTTCAATAAATAATAACACTATTAAACACACAGTACCTACTATGTGCCAGGCACTATTTGGAAAGGTTTACACACGTTATCACTCGCTGAATCCTCATGACAACCACACAAAATAAGTCATCTTATTATTCCTATCTTAGAGACAACTGACAACAAAGAACCGGTAACATTTTAGAGATAACTGGATCTCCATTTGGTGATAACATTTTAGGAAAGTGGGCACGGGAACGTTTAAAAACTTGCCCAAGGTCACAAGGCGAGGTGAATGGTGAGGGTGGCATGTGAACACAGCCAGTCTCCGGATCCCATGCTCTTTACTACTATGTACTCCAAAGTCTCTCGGTCTAGAGAAATTAAGTAAGAATGATTTGAAATGCGTGAAGCCAATTGGCGACTGGAAGGAGCCCTTTCCATGTTCTGTAAACCAACGGGCACTTCTCGAGCACACCCACTTGCCCGGCACACAGAGGGCGGAGGGAGGTGGTGGTGGGGGATGAGGGAGCAAGTCCACGCGGACCCCGAAGGATCCTCCTCCTCCACAGTCGGCGCCGGCGAGCCGGGCGGCCGCTCCCTACCTCTCCTCCCGGAGCCAGGAACGGAATGCATGGCGTGGAGGCAAAACAAAGGCCCCCGGCTCCCCTACCTTCCACCGCGCGCTGGGCCCCAGGCAGCGGCTAGCCGCACGCTCGGTAGTCTGGACCGCCCTCCGGCCTCCTCCGGTCCCGCCTCGGCCCCGCTCGCGCCCCACCCCGGCCCGCCCAGGCGGCCTCACCGGCTTCTGGGCTGCACCAGACAACACGCGGGAGACAGCGGCGAGCATCTTCCTCATGGAACGCAGGCAGTGTGGGTTGCGGCAACTCCCAAACGCCGGAGAAACACCGTCAGGGTGTCCGCAAGTCTCCTTCAGGTGCCCCCGCAAACGCCACGCCTTAACTGCAGGGCGACGTGATGGAGTCATCGCGGCGTCATGCGCCGCGCCAGGCCGCAGACCAACCGGAAGGGGCTTCCAGGGCTTGCCCCGCCCCCCGAAAAGTCTGCGGCTTTCCATTGGGTATCGGTGCCAGACAGGGCGGGACTACGGGCTCGTTCCGTCACCACGCTGTGGGAGGGTGAGGGGACTGGAACCTGAGGGCGCCTGCGTGAGAAAGTGGGGCCCCGCCTTCAAGTCGGCGCGGGAAAGGAGCCTTGTTGGATTCTTTCCTGCAAACAAGCGGGGAGGTATGTGCAGACGCGTCTCACCCTGGGCCTAGTCCTGCTGGTGCTGCAATTTTGTAGCCTTCGCTCAGTACACGAGATGGTGAAGATTAGTAGCATGCGCGGGGTCTAATGACAGAAATGGTTCGGCCACTAACTTGTGTTTAAAAGATCACGTAGCAGTTGTAAAATGCTGCTCTGTCTACTTGAGCGAGGATCCAAAAATCGGTTCCCCAACTACATGCTGAGAGGTCAGTGGAAGAAATCTTTTGGCTCTAGTTATTGGTTCACAGGCTCAACGTGAGTTAGCAGCGTGGGTTAGTGGATGATAAAGGCACACACAAAGAAACGAACACCAAAGCAACTCTAGACTATTTAGAGGAGTCAAAGGGCTCAGGAACTTATTCTGTTGTGCCCTAGAGAGATTGCACCTGGGGTGCCGGATTCAGATTTGGACTCCACATTTTAAGGGGAATAGTGACAAAACGAGTGGAATCCAGAGGACAGTGGTCAGAATGATGAGGGGCTGAGGTTGTGACTTATGAAGAATAATGAAAGAAGTTAGGGAAAAACCAGACTAACTAGGATTGGGTAGATTATGTGGTAACGACTGACCCCCAAATTTCAGTCACTGTAAGAATTTGAAGCCTAGACAATATAGTGAGGCCCTGTCACTACCAAAAAAAAAAAAAAAAAAGTGAGGAGTGGTAGTGCATACCCTGTAGTCCCAGCTGCCAGGACGTGGAAGCAAGAGGATCCCATGAACCCAGGAGGCTGCAGTGAGCTATGATCACATCACTGCACTCCAGCCTGGGTGTCAGTGAGATCCTATCTCTAAAAATAAAATAAAATAATAAAGAATTTGAAGTGCCTTGAGCCATCTTGCTCATACTGCAGGTCCGTCTGGGGCTCTGCTCCATGACATCTTCACTCTGGAACCCAGACTGAGGGAACAGCCACTATCTGGAACTTAGCTTGTCTCATGGTGAAGAAAAAAGAGATCACTTAAACTGATTCTCAAAGGTTCTGCTCAGAGGTGATGTGTCAATTTCCATACTCCAGAGCTAGTTACTCAACAATGTCTGAGTTCAGGAGGGTGAAACATAATCTTCCTGCCAGGAGAGAGACCAGAAAATTGGGTGAATAGTAAAACCAGAGAGGATTTGATATCTTCACAGGAGTTGATGTCTTCAGACCCGTCATGTTCCATATTTGGGCTCTGGGCAAGAAAAATAAAATCACCATTTGGCAAAAGTTACAGTTACTCTTGCAGGCAAGAATTATCGATAGAGACTAAAATTAGTGGGTAAAAGTAAGATGGGAAACAGGATATTTGCATAATCTCAAAATATCTCCCAACTAGATACTTATTCATTACAAAGTTTAAAACAGTAATTTTGCAGTGGAGAAAAATCCATTTTTTAATGACTAGGACTCTTTCTTTGCAGCCTCTTTTGTCAGAAATTTCAAAGCAGAGTTGAATGCAGCCTTGGAGGTGAGGGTGCTTCTGGATGTTGTGTCAGGTGGTGACAGGTTATTGTTGTAGTTAATAGTCATTAACAGCCGGGTTCAGTGTCTCAGCCTGTAATCCCGCACCTTTGGGAGGCTGAGGTGAGTGGATTGCCTGAGCCTGCGGGTTCGAGACTCACCTGGGCAACTTGGTGAGACCTCATCTCTACAATAAATAAAAAATTAGCCGGGTGTGGTGGCGCATGCCTGTAATTCTGGCTATTTGGAAGGCTGAGGCGGAAGGATCTCCAGAGCCCAGTGGGTCGAGGCTGCGGTGGCCGGGAGTGGCCACTGCACTCCAGTCTGGGCGACGGAGTGAAACTCCAACTCAAAAAAAAAAAAAATAGTCATTAACTATGAACTATAGTAATGTTATATGTGCTGGAATGTTCAGAAAGGACTCTTGCATCAAGAGGGGAGGGCAGGGAGATGGAGAAAGAATTGAAAAAGGCAGGAACCTACAGAAGAGAAAGTCTTAAGAAGGAAGGTTTCCTCCATCTTGGGTGAAATTGAACACAAGAGACTCTTCCTACCCCCTCCACTCACTTTGTTTATGATCAGCTTCTCTGATGCAGGGGAATTTAGATTAGAGATCCTAAAATATACCTTTTGACCTTTCCTTTGCAGATCCCCCTAAAAGTCCTCAATCAAGCTGAACTTTAGGGCAAATCATGGTCCTTAACGTGCCTTTGGTTTTCTGGTGGGAAACACCCTCCATAGGATGAATTAGAATCATATACATATGTCGTAAATGTCAACAAATATTTGCGAATGTCTTTGATGTGCTAGGCACCAGCTAGTGGAAGATTATGGCTTGGGTTCATTTTGACTTTGGAACCATATAAATGTTTTACATAGCCATAAAACACAATGAAATAGAAATGGACATGAAATGCAAACCCATTTAATGACATATCAAGTTACTGGCAAGTTTTACGTTACTTCACACCACACAATGTGAGCGTGCATTCTCCATGAGGTAACCTAAGTATGAAGATAGTTGCAAAAAAATTGTATTAAGTTGTTTTTCAGTTGCCAGTGTGATTATTACTTGAGACTACACACATGCACACTGATAACATGAATGTGCAATTATGTTAATATCACAGGAACCAAGATTTTCAGCATAAAAGAAAAGGGACACAAATATAAAATTCAAAAGTCAAAGTCTAGTCGTCATGAATTTGAACTAGAAATAATCAGTATAAACTCACAATTCTTTTCCCCTTTAAAAAAATATTCATATATCTTCTGATTTTTTCCACTGGAAAGACCTAGAAACAAAGGCCAGCCCAATAGTAATTATTCTGGAAAATTGGCAAAAGGAAAGAACCACAGACTTATCCTGCCTTTCTTATATAGATGGAATTCCAAGTTCAACAGATAGTTTATGAGGGATAGTTCTTTATAGAATAGTTTCCACTACTATTTTAAAAACCACATAATTTTCTGACTGTTTGGGGACTTTGTAGTGTAAGATCACATTGTGAACACCTGACCCAACCAGAGGTCCTGTGCCTTCTGACCCAATAGAAGATGAAGTAGCTTTACCTGCAAAATACTCTTTGTCTCCAGAATAAACCTGAATCCTATCAAGCCTCTATATTTCCTACTAGCTTGTAAGGAGGTGATCTTTAAAATAAAAAATGGGATATTTTTCCACTTGTTTGTGTCATCTTTGATTTCTTTGAGCAGTGTTTTTTAGTTTTCATTGTAAAGGTCTTTCACATCTCTGGT
>NW_007043443.1:64084-74474 GCF_000164805.1 Carlito syrichta | reverse complement strand
ATTTGCCAAACTCCAGGTCTGACAAAGGCTTAACATCTTGAATCTACAAGGAACTCAAATGTGCTGAAAAGAAAAAAACAAGCAATCCCATTATAAAGTGGGCAAAAGATATGAACAGACACTTCACAAAGGAAGACATCTGAGCTGCCAACAGACACATGAAGAAATGTTCAGCCTCACTAATCATCAAGGGGATGCAAATCAAAACCACACTGAGATACCACCTAACTCCAATCAGGATAGCCATCATTAATAACTCAAAAAACAACAGATCCTGGAGAGGATGCAGCAAAAAGGGAACACTTCTATACTGTTGGTGGGAATGCAAACTAGTGCAACTTCTGTGGAAAACAGTGTGGCGATTCCTAAAAGCTCTAAATATCAACCTCCCATATGACCCCGCAATCCTCCTACTGGGAATATACCCTGAAGAACTCAAATCACTCTATAAAAAAGATACCTGCACATGTATGTTTATCGCAGCATTGTTCTTAATAGCAAGAACCTGGAACGAACCATGCTGTCCGTCAAAAGAGGACTGGATTTAAAAACTGTGGTACATATACACGATGGAATACTACGCAGCCATAAAAAAGAACAAAATCATGAATTTCGCAGCAACCTGAATGGAACTAGAATCAGTAATACTGAGTGACCTCTCACAGAAACAAAGATCTGTGTATCACATGTTCTCACTCATATAGTGGACCTTGAACGTCTATCGTAATACTATAAGGAAATGATTGACAGTGGTGGGAAACTATGAGGGGGGAGGGAGGGGAAGGGAGGTGGGATTAACGGTAGTCAATATCTGTCTGGGGATGGGGAGACACCCCTTATCAACAAGGGTGCCTCAACGATGCATATTTGTGTACCTAACCCTTAACTGTACCCCACAATTTTAAAATAAAAAATACTGATTTAAAAAAATAAAAAATGGAGGAAACATTACAGGACAAATGACCCAGTGTCATCTCCCCACATGGCCAGCACTATTACTGGATTATTTGAAAGCTACTGCCAGATATCATAACATCTCAATCATAAAAACTTCCATACAATAAGGTATTTTGGGAAGAGCATGGAGTTCCTGAATCCATGGGAAGATGTGTAAACAACAGTGGGTCTGATTATCTCTATTTCATTGTACTTTATTTTTGAGTTGGAGTCTCACTCTGTTGCCCAGGATGGAATGCAGTGGCATGATCAAGCCTCACCATAGCTTCAAGCTTCTGGACTCAGGCAATTCTCCCACCTCAGCCTCTTGAGTAGCTGGGACTACAGGTGCATGCCACCACAGCCAGCTAAGTTGTTTATTTATTTGTCTGTCTGTCTGTCTGTCTGTCTATCTATCTATCTATCTATCTATCTATCTATCTATCTATCTATCTATTGAACACAAGGACTCACTATGTTGCCCAGGCTAGTCTTGAACTCCTAGACTTGAGCAATCCTCCCACCTCGGCCTCCCAAAGTGCTGGAATTACAGGCATTAGCTATCACACCCAATCCTGATCATCTCTTTCTATTAGCCAATGCCAAAATGTAGAAAAATGGGTTCTGAAATCTTCCCAATTGCAATATAAGTGTGTACAAGCCAGAGAGAGTGCACACATGAAACGATGGGGCCACCAGATCTGGATTTCAGATATGGTACCTCCGGTGACCGATTCTGTGTGTCCGGCCAAGAGCAGGGACAGAGTTCTCCTTCTGTCTATGGGTTGCATCACCCTGGCTGGCTTTCAGTCAGGCCACAGATTGTATCACGTCGCACAGCCTTTTATGTCTGGCCCCACTTTCCCACCATGCAGACCATGGCTGATTAGTTTGCACTAATCAGTCATTTTCTGTGACTCGTCCCCAAACAGAAAAAGCCTCTGGACACCTAAGAACAGTCCCACAGAGAGGCAGCTTAGCATCTAGACTTTGGCACCAGTTCACCTGGTCTCAAATGCTGGCTAAACCACTTACTAGCTGTGTGACCTTGGGCAAGTTGCCTAAGCTCTCTGGGCTTTGATTTCCTCATCTTTGGACTGAGCAAAATGCCAATATTCATCCCATAGGGCTGTCACAAAGTTCGTATGGGTTCATATTTGTCAAGCACTTAGGACTATAATAAGCACTATATTAGAATTTTGTGACTAGATAGATTTTTTAAACTCTTGGCACCGTGGGTCCTCATGGGTAAAGGAGAGCTTAGAAATGTCTACCTTCCAGGTGCACTTTGAAAATGACTCAGTGGGCACTTGGCAGATTTCAGGGGTAATTGATGCTTTTGGGGACCCGACACGTGCTACTGAAGAAAGGGGAACATGTGACAGTGTTACTTAAACAGGTAGGCCCAACAGAAGGCAGACTGTGCCCAGGGAAGGTGTGGATAAGATAGGGGTGTTCAGTGGCCTTGGCATCCATTCTACAGCTCAAAGCTCTTTTCTATGTCAAGATCCCCCTCCTAAAATTTCTCTAAAGGCTGAGTGCAGTGGCTCATGCCTGTAAACACCAGCACTTTGGGAGGCCGAGGCAGGAGGATCGGTTAAGTCCAGGAGTTTGAGATCAGCCTGGGAAACATAGCAAGACCTTGTCTCTACATAATATTTTAAAAATAAGCTAGGTATGGTGGTGTGCACCTGTCATCCCAGCTACTTGGGAGACTGAGGCAGAAGGATCACCTGAGCCCAGGAGATTGAGGCTGTGGTGAATCATGATTGTGCCATTGCACTCCAGTCTGGGTGACAGAATGAGACCCCAACTCAAGAAGTTCTCTAGGCCCTGTCAATTGTCTACATAAATGGCTTAACCATCAATAAACCTTTCTGATAGTGAAGAAACTAAAGCTGGGATTTGCCAAACACCAGGTAGGGAGCAGTCATTGACTTCACCAAATGGTTGTGAAAGGATTCTTTGTTTAAACCATATTATCATCATCATTTTCTTTTTCTTCTTTTAATAAAATAGAGATGGGATCTTGCTATGTTGTCTAAGCAGGTCTTAAACTCCTGGCCTCACGTGATCCTCCTGCCTTGGCCTCCCAAAGTGCTGGGATTACAGGCATGAGCCACCACACCCAGCCCATTTTCTCATCATCTTATAACTAGCATTCTTCTAATTATAAAAGAAACGTGTTCATTGTAGGTTGGTGCAAAAGCAACTGTGGTTTTTGCATTGTTGAAGTTTGCCATTTGCTATTGGAATACATTCTTAAATAAATACATGTTATACATCACTTTAATGTGCATTTCTTGCTTTTTTATTGCTAATGACTTATTTCTTGCTGTTTATTTTATACTTACTTTAGACTATGAAAATGATGTTAGACAAAAAGCAAATCTGAGCAATTTTCTTATTCGAGTTCAAAATGGGTTGTAAAGCAGCAGAAACAACTTGCAACATCAACTCATTTGGCCCAGGAACTGTTAATGAACATACAGTGTAGTAGTGGTTCAAGAAGTTTTGCAAAGGAGACAAGAGCCTTGAAGATGAGGAGCATAGTGGCCGGCCATTGGAAGTTGACAATGACCCATTGAGAGTAATCACCCAAGCCGATCCTTTTACAACTACAAGAGACGTTGCCAAAGAACTCAACATTGACCACTCTATAGTCATTCGGCATTTGAAACAAATTGGAAAGGTGAAAAAGTTCAATAAGTAGGTGCTTCATGAGCTGACCAAGGCTACTCGGAAGGCTGAGGTGGAAGGATCGCCGGAGCCCAGCAGGTCGAGGCTGCGGTGGCCGGGAGCGGCCACTGCACTCCAGTCTGGGTGACAGAGTGAGACTCCAACTCAAAAAAAAAAAAAAATTGTCGTTTTGAAGTGTTGTCTTATTTATTCTACGCAACAATGAATCATTTGTCGATTGGATTGTGATGTGTGATGAAAAGTGGATGTTATACAACTGGCAATGACCAGCTCAGTGGTTGGACCAAGAAGAAGCTCCAAAGCACTTTCCAAAGCCAAACTTGCACCAAAAAAAGGTCATGATCACTGTTTGGTGGTCTGCTGCTGGTGTGATCCACTACAGTTTTCTGAATCCCAGTGAAACCATTACATCTGAGAAGTATGCTCAAACCAATGAGATGCTCCAAAAACTGCAACACCTGCAGCCAGCATTGGATAACAGGAACCAATTCTTCTCCATGACAGTGCCCAACCACATGTCGCACAACCAATGCTTCAAAAATTGAACCAATTAGGCTATGAAATTTGGCCTCATCTGCCATATTCGCCTGACCTCTCACCAACCAAATACCACCTCTTCAAGCATCTCGACAGCTTTTTGCAGGGACAGCACTTTCACAACCAGCAGGATGCTAAAAATACTTTCCAAGAGTTCGTTGAATCCTGAAGCAAGGATTTTTATGCTACAGGAATAAACAAACTTATTTTTCGCTGGCAAAAATGTGTTGATTGTAATGGTTCCTATTTTGATTAATAAAGATGTTTTAGAGCCTAGTTATAATGATTTAAAATTCATGGTCTGAAACTGCAATTACTTTTGCACCAATGTAATAGAAATTCTGGAAACCAAAGGTAAAGCAAAAGTATAAATGAAAATATCATCACACAGCTCACATAACCCCAGTTAGTGAGTCAATATGTCACCTCCCAGCCTTTTCCTCCACATTTATACATTTTAAAAAATTATAGAATTGAGATCAGAAGGTACCTACGGTTACAAAATGGGTGATTCAATATTTTAATTAATTTATTTTTTAAACAGGATTCATTGAGAGGACAGAGGAGCTCCTGTGGTGGGAGGGGACCCAAAGGGGTTGCCCAATTCAATATTTTTAAAAATGTTTTTTAATTCCTAATATTCTATTGTATCCATCATTCATTCCACCAATTCCTTATTGTTGGACAATTAGATGGTTTTTATTTTCACAATTTTTTTATTTATTTATTTATTTATTTTTTTTTAGTAAGGATCTTACTCTGTCTTCCAGGCTGTAGTGCAGTGGCATGATCACGGCTCACTGCAGCCTCAGTCTCCTGGGCTCAGGCAATCCTTCCACCTTAGCCTCCCATGTAGCTAGGACTACAGGTATGTGCCACCACACCTGGCTAATTTTTTGAAAAGACAAGTTCTTATTATGTTGCCCAGGCTGATCTCGAACTCCTGTGCTCAAGCAATCCTCTTGTCTCAGTCTCCTAGAGTACTGGGATTACATTACAGGCATGAGCCACCACAACCAGCCTATTTTCACAATTATTAATCATGTTTGATGAGCATATTCATAGCTATAGCTGTGTTCAAATTATGATACACTTCTAGGGGTGAGATCACTGGTCCTAACAGTATGCAAACATTTCAGGATTCTGATTCCCATCGCTATTTTGCTATCTCCTCCCCAGCCCACGGGTGTTCAATCCCTTTCTGGAAATCTTTCCTGGGGCCCAAAGTGAACATTATACTTGTAGAAAATTGATTTATAGATATTTTAGAATTGTGTTGACCCTAGAGGTAGTGGTAAAGAGGCCAAAAGTGGGAGTGGTCAAAAGTGAATGTGATTGATTGGGTTACTTGCTTCCCTGACATGACAGTAGGCACCTGGACACACAGACCTTGGCTGGTGGGTGCCCAGGGTCACCGGCAGTGGGGCTGCTGGGGCCTTTCCCATCCTTAGCTTTTCTTCTTGTCTTCCCTCTGACCTTGGTTCCTTCTATCCCAGCGGTTCTCAATGGGAGCCATGCTGTCTGTCCTTGCTCACAATGACCATTTCTGTCAGTGGGAGTGGTAGTTGGAGTTTGTTGTCCCAGTGATTGGGGGCCAAGGCCAGTGAAGCCAGGCATCCTGTGCAATGATAACTTTTCCTATGTCTCCCAGGACTTTCACATGTTTCCCCTGGACATCCAGGCAGGTGAAAAGCCTGCATCTAAAACCTAGATATCTGGGGTGGAGTGCAGTGTCTCATGTGTATAATCCCAGCACATTGGGAGGCTGAGGCTGGAGGATCCTTTGAGCCTAGGAGTTCAAGACCAGCCTGGGGAACATAGTGAGACCCCATCTCTACAAAAACAATAAAAATTAAAAAAAAAATAAGCCAGGTGTGGTGGCGTGCACCTGTAGTCCCAGCTACTCAGGAGGCTGAGACAGGAGGATGACTTGAGCCCAGGAGGTCCAAGTTACAGTGAGTTGAGATCGTGCCATTGCACACCAGTCTGGGTGACAGAGTGAGACCCTGCTTCTAAAATAAATAAACAAACCCTGGATATCATGACCTGAGCCCAGACTCTACATTTGCCAGCCATACAAAGTCACTGACTAAGTAAACTGAGGAAAGACTGTGTCAATATTTTGCTTTGTCCTGGGCTTTTTCAGGAGTTGTTTACCATTGCATCAAATTATATCATCAATGGCAATGCTGCTAGTGTATTTGAGCCGCCGATTTAACACCCTAATTCAGTCTATACTTGCAGCTGCTTTGGTCACAGTGATTCTATGTTTAGGTACAAACAACTGACTACTTCATTGTGGCTCTAGTGTGGTCACATCTAAGTATACCTAAGAGTTCATGACAAGTGGCTTTCCTTTCTTCTTTCTATTATAATCTTTCAAATTTTTTCAAAAAATCAAAAACTTGGCTGGGCATGGTGGTTCACACCTGTTATCCCGGCATTTTGGGAGACTGAGGTGGAAAGATTGCTTGAGCCCAGGAGTTCAAAACCAGTCTAGGAAACACAGCAAGACTGCATCACGACAAAAGAATAAAAATAAAAAAATTAGCCAGGCATAGTGGCATACCCACAATCTCAGCTACTTGGGAGGCTGAGGCAGGAGGATCACCCTAGCCCAGCAGTTCGAGGCTCTGGTAAGCTGAGATCATGCCACTGCACTCCAGCATGGACAACAGAATGAGACTGACTCAAAACAAAAAAAAAATTGACCACGGGTGTGTAGGAAGGTTGTATTATCTATGAATGTCATTTCAGGGTTGTAAAGAGGGTGTCTAAAACATGCAGTCTAAAACATGTGGTTAGCATCTATTATACTCAGTGATCTATCACAGAAACAAAGAACAGAGTACCATATGTTCTCACTCATAAGAAGACCTTGAACAACTATCATACTGTAAGAAAAGGATTGGCAGTTGAGGGAAACTGCCAGGGGAAGGAGGGGCACACCTCATCAACAAAGATACCTGCATAATGAACATTTGTATACCTAACCCTGAATTGTACCCCACATCTTTTAAATAAATAAATAAATAAATAAAATAAAACGTGCTAGGAGAGGAGGCTTGGGTGTTCCCCAGCTTGCAAGCGACCCCTGCTGGCAAACTCGAGCATTTTCTCACTTGGCTAGTGCTTCTTGGCTTTAAGCGTGTCGGCTCCCAAACGGGTAAGGAAATGAACCTTTTTTACAAAACTCAAAGCAAAAAGCTCCCTGCGTTGTCCTTGCCCACCTCTCCCATTTGTGATCACTTGGATTCCACCCAGGCCACCCAACTGCCATTCCTTAAAGCAAACTTTGACCATTTCTGTGGAAGGGGATGCCTTTGAATGGGGTGAGTCCCTATGAGTGTGTTGGGGCCTGAGCAGGAGGGACAGAGGGAAGATCCGGGGTTTAGAGAAGGAAGTCCAGGACTGTATTTCTCTCTGTTGATATCTAGAAAATGTAAGCAGAGATGAGAGTTTCTGTCTTTGCTTCCAAGTCCCTGTCACGCTTCTCCAACTTGAGCACATCAGTGTCACCTGCAGGCTTATTGACATGTAGGGCTTGTTGGTGCCACCCTCAGAGTTTCTAGCTTGGCAGATATTGGGATGCAGAGACTGCATTTCTGATGACTTCTAGGGTGATGCCAGTAGGACTTGTTTGGGGACCCCCTCACATATTGCCTTAAGTACTTGTCCACAGAAGGCAATATTTCTCAGCCTTATGTTAGGAGACCATGAGATTATTCTCAGTTTCCAAAGAGTCTGGATTTTTAAGGCAGCAAAGCACCTTGCAGGCCTGCAGTGCAGACAGTGGTCCTCAGGAACCTGTTTCTGGGGATGGAATGTGCAATAATGAAGTCCTCATGAGGAAGTAAGTTTTTCTACACACACAAGTGCCCCCAAATGAGCCCCACACCGTGCCTTCTAATAAAATGCTTAATTGACAAAAGCTGATTTCTCTTCATGGGCACTTTGCAACCTCAGCTTTAAAGGAAAAGTGCCATTTGGCAGCCAGAGCAGGTATCTTTGCAGGAAGAACTGGAGTCTCCAGTTGCCAGAGCACTTTCTTGCTGGTGTATTCTCTCAGACTTGTTCACGTCAATCATTTGGAAAATATAAATCCTTATGGGTCCTCCTAAAAATAAATAAGAGAGGAAGAGAAAGAAAAAGAAAGTGGAGGGAAGAACAAAAGGGAATAACAAAAAAAAGATGAGAGAGAGGCAGGGAGAGGGAGACAGGAAAAGGGAGAAAGAGAGGGAAAGGGAGGGAGAGAGTAAGAGAGAGGGAGGAGGAGGGACAGAGGGAAGGAAAGAGGGAAAGGAAGGGAGGGAGAGTGAAGAAGAGAGTGTGGGGGGGAGGAAGAAGACAGGGAGTGAGGGAAAGGGAGAGGGTGAGAGAGAAAGAAGGAGAGGAAGGGGAGAGAATAAGAGAAAGGGAGGGAGAGAGAGCAAGGAAGAGGGAAGGAGAGAAAGTAAGAGAGGGAGGGAGAGACAGGGAGGAAGGGAGAGGAAGAGAGAGTAAAAGAGAGGAAGAGAGGTAGAGGGAAAGAAGGAGGAGGGAAGAGGGAGAGACAAAGGAAGGGGGAGGGGGAGAGATGGAAAGGGAGGAGGGAGAGGGAGGGAGAGGGAACAAGAAAGAGGGAGAGAGAAAGGAAGAGGGAGGGAGAGGGAAAGAGAGAAGAGGAGAGGGAATGAGAAAGGGAGACTGAGGGCAGGGGGTGGGAGAGAGAGGGAGAAGGAGAAGGAAGGAGGGAGAGAAAGTTGGAGGGGGAACAACTGGAAAGAGGAGAAAGAGGCAATATTTCAGGAGCAAGAAAAATAATGTTGAGAGAGGGAGTAAAGGGAGGACATGGAGACCACACCAAAGAGGAAACAAGATGTCCCTTTCTCCCAGGGGCTGGCATTTGCTCCATGGGCAGTGCGTTGCAAAGGCATGGTGGCTGCCACTCACCTGGGATCTCAGGAAATGCAGAGCCGATTGGGTCCTGGGGCAGGCAGCCTCCAAGAGGCCCTGATGATCCAGCCTCCTGGTAGCCACACCCTTGTTTGGTCCCCTCCCGCATTGTGTCAAAGCTGTTCTATGTGACCAACAGCTCATAGCAGAGGTGATGCTCTGTCCCTTCTGAGTCGAGGTTCTCAGAGGCCCCTGTGACTTTCCCCCAGCTTGCTCTTGGTCTACTGCCTCTGGGGGAGGCCTGGGTGAAGACAAGGCCCTGAGCTCTGCTACCAGCCCTGCCAGTGAATCAGGAAGTAGAGCCCGGGCCTCAGCCAGACCTTTGGGGAATGGCAGGCCACCTGTAACCTGGCAGCAGTCCTACAAGAGACCTTGAGACTGGCCCACCCAGCTAAGCTGCTTCTGGATCCCTGACCCACAGGAACTGGGAGATCATCAAGGTTTGTTGGTCTAAAACACTAATTTTTGTACTGAGACAAGACAGATGTCTTCTTAGGAGGACAAGGATGGGAGACAAAGCACCCAAAGTGAACTGGGAGAGAGTCCAATTGGTTTCCTCCCCTTTCTCTCAGCTTGGCCACCTTGAGTGGCACAACCTCGCTCCAAAAATGTTACATGGAAAATTCCAGAATGAAATCATTCTTGTTTAACATTGCATGCCATTCTGAGTAGTGTGATGAAATCTTGCACCATCCTGCTCTGTTCAACCCAGAATGTGATTTAACCCTTTGTTTAGCATCTCTACACTGCAAATACCACCCTCTATCAGCCACCTGGTAGCTCTCTTGGTGATCAGATGAGGAAAACAGTATAGAAAGAGCTTGATACTCTTCGAGGTTTCAGGCATTCACTGAGGGGCTTGGAACATGTCCCCTGCAGATAAAGGTGTTGGGAGCTGGCCACGGAGGCCCACTGAGCATTAGGGATCAGGAAGGGCCATTGACCCCGAGACCACTAGGATGCGTTCGGGAGCTATTGACCCCATTTCCTCCCCCTTTCTACTGGGCACTAACCAGATTAAGCTCCTGTGAGCTCAAAACATAAAAACTCTGAGACCGGGACGAACACAAGCTAACTTTAGAAGCTCATTGCTCCTATTCTTCCACAAACTGCAGTTTTGGCTTTCACACAACTTATAATTCAAACTCATGTCATATCCAAGAGCCTTAGTATTGGTCAGAGGCTTCTGGGTCATGATCTTAGGATTTATTGAAGGTGTAAATTGTAGAATATAGTTTTAGAAGACAGCAATTTTGTTGAAAGAATGCGGCTGGGTTACTTG
>NW_007043443.1:21689-64049 GCF_000164805.1 Carlito syrichta | reverse complement strand
AAGCTTCTATAGAATTGTTTAACTTGGCATAAATCAATCAGCTTAGGACGAAAAAAGTTTATAGAATATGTCAGTCACGGATTAGGTTATCCTTTGTTATGGGATTTTAAGATTATCATGTGAAAAGGGTTTAAAGGCAATCATTGATTAAGTTTTCATGGATTAAGGTTTCTGGTGGGTGGGGGACGCCCCTCCCACATCTGACTTTGTATAAAAGACCTGTTGTAATTCCCAATAACACTCATTCGCTTCTGCACTAGACTGGAGTCCAGTCTCTTTCTTTCTCTCTTCTTCCCCCCAATCGCCAATGCCGTCTCCACCTTTGGGGTACCCTGAACCCGGCTAAAACTGGTCTCCGGCATAAAGGGAACCACCATAGTAGGAATGACATATCTGTGTGCAATTACATGACAATTCTACTGGGTGGAATTCACCTGATTGATAAGAAAAACATCTGCTGTGCAATTACATGACAACCTCACAGGGGGCATTCTAACATAAGAAATAAAAAAAATCTGTTCTGCAGTTACATAAAAAAATCCAGTGGAGGCATTCTAACATAAAAATTGAAAAAGAAAATCTGCAATTACAGTTTTAAAGATCCACAAGATGACACTCTACTACAAGAAAATGAAAAAGTTGGACCTTCAATTACATGAAATTTCCACAGGATGACATTCTAACATAAAAAGTAAGAGAATTTGCCATGTGTCTATGAACTTCTCTTAAAACTTAGACAAAAATCATATTAATAGGTGGTCATAAACTTATACAATTTATTTACTTAGTGAATTAAAGTGTAAAATAAAACTTGGTACATGTAGTTCCATGCTTTGAATATGTCTTAATTATAGTGCTTATCTTTTGCATTTCAATGACTTGTATGTGCTTTTTCCCCCACCACCAGCACATCCTCTGGGGCTGAAATCAAATAACCTAATCTTTCAATCTCGTCGCCCTCTACCACAGCAGCTGATGCAAATTGGAATTCAATAAATATTTATTAAATAAGTTAAGGGAAAAATGAATAAAAACGTGAGAGGTCAGTGAAGATCAAATGAATGGAGGAAAGAAACTAAATAGAAGAAAACTCTAGGGCTTTTAACTTTTTTTTTTTTTGAGTTGGAGTCTCACTCTGGTCGCCCAGACTGGAGTGCAGTGGCCGCTCCTGGCCCTTTAAAATTTTTATTTAAGCCGGGCTCGGTGGCTCAGCCTGTAATCCCATGCCTTTGGGAGGCTGAGGTGAGTGGATTGCCTGAGCCTGCGGGTTCGAGACCTGCCTAGGCAGCAAGACCTCATCTCTACAATAAATAAAAAAATCAGCCGGGTGTGGTAGCGCATGCCTGTAATTCCGGCTACTCGGAAGGCTGAGGCGGAAGGATCGCTGGAACCCAGCGGGTCGAGGTTGCGGTGGCCGGGAGCGGCCACTGCACTCCAGTCTGGGCGACAGAGTGAGACTCCAACTCAAAAAAAAAAAAAAATTTTTATTTAAATTTTGGATTCAGGGGTACACATGTATATTCGTTACATGGACATATTGTGTAGTGGTGGGGATTGGGTCTCAGGTAGTCCATTCCTCAGATAATAAATGTGCCCCATAGGTCATTTCTGAACCCTAACTCCTACCCCCTCTCCACTTATTGGTGTCCCCAGTGTCTATTATTTCCATCTTTATGACCATTTAGTTCTATTCCCAAGACTTCTGCATCCTGCAGTGGGAAAAGGTGATTGAGACTGACAATGCTTTCATGTTGAGTTTTTTTTTTAGTCAGTGTATTAAAAGATAAAAATTAGCAATGTTTGTTTTCAAAAAGGAAGAAATTAAGTAAGAAAATTAGGTTTGATTGTGTTTTCAAAAGCCACTGAAACTATTTCAGTAACTTAATTGCTCTGGAACTTGGGTTTCACATTTAGCAGGTTGATTACCCAGAGGAACCTGGAAACACTGCCTTTAGGGTCCCATCAGGATTCCTCCCAGGAGGGAGCATCCCACTCTGCCCAGGGCTGGACTAGGAGTCATGGGAGGAAGAGGTAAGGGCCTTGTGATTTGCAAACCAGACACACAAGAGGCCAGAGCTCACTTAGAAAACCTGGGAAGAAGCCAAGCTCACCTTCCTGCCAACCGGTGGCTCTTTCTGTTCCTAATTGGCTGCATCCTCCTTTTTGAGATCCTCTTGAAGTGGCAGAGTCCTGTCCGCTCACCCATCAAAACCTGCTCCTCCAGGGTTCACCCACTGGTGTACCCCTCATTAATTCCAGTTCCACAGTCCTAAAGCTGTTTCTAAATCAGAAATCCTAATCTTCTGAGCCAACTGCCCTCTCCTTCTGACTGCCCTCAAGTTCATGGTCACATTGCTCCTTTGTCCCAGTCTCCATCTCCGCCTTCTGTTCACCTTTGGGAAGGGAATTTGCATTTTATCCTAAACTAAAGACCTAAACTCCAAAGAAATCTCAAATGGTGGTGTTTCAGGCATCAGCCACCAAAGAGGGACTTTTTCAAGACAAATATGGAACCTTCCCCCAGCCAGGCTGTGCTGTGGCCCGTGGCTGGCATGGCTGACACAGCTGAGAGCTCCGGGGGCCGCTTGGCTTTGACCCTCAAGGAAGTTACAAAATGCCCTCTGTCTGGATGTTCTCCTATTTAAAAATCAAAATGAGCCGGGCTCAGTGACTCAGCTTGTAATCCCGCGCCTTTGGGAGGCCGAGGTGAGCAAATTGCCTGAGCCCGCGGGTTCGAGACCCGCCTGGACAACTTGGCGAGACCTCATCTCTACAATAAATCAGAAAATCAGCTAGGCGTGGTAGCACATGCCTGTAATTCCGGCTACTGGAAGGCTGAGGCGGAAGGATCGCCGGAGCCCAGCAGGTCAAGGCTGCGGTGGCCGGGAGCAGCCACTGCACTCCAGTCTGGGCAACAGAGTGAGACTCCAACTCAAAAAAAAAAAAAAAAAAAAATCAATATGGGCGTCCAACGTCCTGGCATTCATGGCCTCTGCCATTAGTCACCACTTCACGCCCTGCAGCCTTGTCTTCAGGCAGCTCCGATAGCCTTGCCAAGTCCTGAGATCCCAGTCCTGCCTCTCCTCTCCCATGCCGGTCCTTCCCCATCCTGCACGTGTCCCCTCTTTCACTCCCCGCACCCCCCTACTCCCCTACCCCCACCCCCGCTACATGCACTTCCAACTGAGATCCAGAGTCTTCCTCCAAATCAGACCACTTCTGTCACTTCTGCCACTCCTGTCCAGCTCCCATCCACCCCTCACACAGTGGCCAAAGGGATCTTCTGAAAGCATAAACCATATCTCGTCCCTCCCCTGCCCAACACCCTCTAGAGTGTTCCCACTGCAATTAGAGTGAAACCCACATCTAAGACCTAGTAAGGTACCGCCTGATTTGGCCCCCAACATCCCCCCTGTTCTGTTGGTTCTATCTGGGCACATAGACTTCTCCTTCTGTTCCTCCAATACTCTGACTCACTCCTGGCTCTGGACTGTGCATCCTCTGTTCCTTCTGCTCTCACCAGTCCTCTCACCAGACCTTTGCATAGATGCCCCCTTCTCTACATTTGGGGCTAGGCTGGTGTCATCAGCTAAAGGCAGCCCCTCCCCACCACTGATTCGACTTCTCTGCTCTGTGGAATTATCTTGTTTCCATATATGTGTGTTTGCCATGGACGCCTCTCATGAGAATGGGTCAGATCCCTCAAGGGTTGGCATCTTGAATGTGGTGCTCCCCCTTTGTGTCCTTAGGGCCTAGAAAGTGCCAGATATACAGCGATGCTCAATAAATACATGATATGGAATCTTTTCTCAGGCTAATATCATGAAACCCTCGGGGAATTTTCTTGCATCTGTTGCATCTGTGTACGTACATGGAATCACAGTTCATCAATGATAGTTATGATACTGAGGAAGTCTTTGATAGAGAACATTCAGGGGATTCTGTTTCTCTCACATTCTTTGCCCAGTGTGAGTACACATGGGTAATGAATGCCCCATGAGGCTGGCACAACTTCAATTTTGGAAAGCATAAATTTCTTAGAAAGCAAACATAATTTTAAAAGAGGAAGTGTTGCTTCTGTGTCTTGGCACCTTTTTTTGTTGTTCTTTTACACATTTGAGGGTGTGGCCTCACCTTCTGGAATAAGTATTACTTTAGGTTAAAAGTTGACATGACATTGGTTTCTTCAAAATGGAAAAAAAATCATGCAGATCTGAAAGCTTGATTAATTTTATTTCACCTCATGATCATTAATTGGTATATTTAGTGATTTTAGGTCATTTTAGACCTGTGGTTCTTGACCAGGAGTGATTTTGTCCCTTGGAGACATTTGGCAGTGTCTGGAAACATTTTTGGTTGTCACCAAAACAGCCAAAGTGGGAGAAGTTGCTACTGGCATCTAGTGGGTGGAGGTCAAGGGTGCTGCTAAACATCTTACAGCACACAAGACAGTCCCCCATAACAAACTGAGAAACATGGTCTCAGACTGTGAAAATAATGCATTGCTTTAAAAGTAATGCACAGGCTGAGAAACATGGTCTCAGACTGTGAAAATAATGCATTGCTTTAAAAGTAAGAAAATGCATGTTCTTTTTAGAACGTGAAAAATACAAATAAACCCAGAAAAGAGGAACTGCAAGCAATTGTCAAACTTTTGGTGTATCAGATTTCTGGAATTTTTTTCCTACACACATGTATATCATTATTAACAAGGTGACATATACCATAAATATGGCTTGTAACCCTTTTTTATTTAATTCTGCCTCAGAACCATGTCCATGTCATCAAGCATTATACCATAACATGATTTTTAATGATCATATAGCATTTTGTTGTATGGATGTGCCATTGTTTATTTATTTATCTCCCTACAGTGGGATATTTACATTTTCCTGACTTTATTTATTATTCTCAAAGCTTTAGTGAAAGATGAACACTTTGTATGTAAATTTTGTGTGCAACTATAATTATTTTCATAAAATGGATTCCTAGATGTTGAACAGCTGAACCAAAAGTTATCTTTCAAGGCTTTAGTGTCTACTTTCAAAAACAGCTAACTGGATGGTCAGCTCATTGTGGGTAGAGATGGATTTTGCACTCATTGGTATGGCTCACCGTAGCTAGCTATCTCAGGTAGGGTGCCCCCAGCAACAGATCGAGTATAAGAGTGGAGTGCGAGTGTTTTATTTGGGAGAAACACCAGTCAGGGAACGAGAAAGTGAGACAGGAAAGAAAAAGAAACTGATACAAGGTATGTTAAAGAGAAGGCTACCTTTGTGGGCAACTGGGGCTTGTACCCCTGAGAACACACCAGCTGTGAGGAGAGGAAGCTGGGATATTGATCCTCCCATTCCCATTCTTTACTGGCAGAGGGAGGGCTCTCTGGGGGATAACTCCCTGCCACTCTGGCCTTCCTCACAGCAGGCTGGCTAAGCACAGTCCCATGGTGGAACAAAGCCCCTGACTGGAGAGTGACAGGTGCTTGCAGGAAGAAGCCACCAGCAGACACGGGAACAGTGAGTGCCAAGGGTGTTACTGTTGGTGCACTGACAGCGTAGGCCACCCTGGCTCTACAGGGAACACACAGCAGATGCCCACTCAGTATTTTTCAAGTACATAATGACACTTGCAGCTTTTTTCCTTGTAGGATGAAAGAGTCAGACCTTTTTTGAGTAGGAGGTGGACCGAGACTGAATCCAAGTTGAGTTTTCCAGTTCACAGATGAACAAGCAGGCTCAGAGAACTGAAATGGGTTGTCCAAGGAAGCTTCTTTTCCTCACCCAATGATGAGGGACCCTATGTGCTATGTGTGGGATTCTGGATCTGATCATCCTCATTACTAACAAGTAGTGAAGCATTCAGCTCTGCACGTCGGGTTATGTGGTCACTGTCTATTCCATAAACATTCCCAACACTCTTCTGTCTCAGAGCTTTGAACTTGCTGTTTCCTTCTGCATAGAATGGGCTCCCCTAGATCTTTGCATAAATCCCTTTTCTCATCATTCATGCCTTGACCTCAATGTTACTTTCTCGCATAGATGACACTGGCCTATGGCTGCAGATACATTTAGGGAAACATCATCAAAGGGTCAAAGAACATGAAGGGCACAGACACACAGAGGCTGTGTGGTCATCAAACACAAAGAAAGGGTGGTCCAGTGTACAAACAATGGGCAGGTGGTGTGGGTGGAACACATGAAGAAAGATGGGCAATTCAAAATGTATGCACATTCAGTAAAGGTGGGCTGGAGAGTGCTTTGATTCATTCTGATCAGTTGCAGTGCTGAGTTTCATCTGTTTCCATGATCAAAATTCTACTCTTCACCTTTTCTATCCTCTTCTGTGGCCTGGGAGGCCAACCTGCATGACTAAATCAACTCCCTTGCTCTCTGGCTTCCTGTTGGGTCCAACCAGTGGGCGACACCAGCAAAAGATGGGAACTGAATGGAGTCAGTGGAATTATCACCTTCCATCCCCACCTTGTCCCTTCCCTTGGAATTCTGAAATGCTTGCACAGTCCTTTACAGATAACCCTTTTAAAAACTTGTCTCAACTTACCTAGTTTGCATGTGTCATGTGTTTCCTGTCAGGACCTTGACTGATACAATTATGTAGTATATTGAAGATTCAGTCATTCCACTTGTCACCTGCTTATTTTAGAAGCTTTTACACAAATATTTGACATAACATTATGCAAAGGCTCCTGTCTGGTTCTTTTTTTCCCTTTCTTCAAAGTCATATTTTCTCTGCCCCCTTTTAACCCTGTGACCTTTAAAAAATCTCCACCCAGGTTGATTTGCTGAATGTCACTCCTGACTCCTGAGGATTCTGGCAGTGAGCTGCCCCATCAGAACACCCACACAAAAAAATCAAAAAATTAGTCAGCTGTAGGGTGCATGCCTGTAGTCTCGCTACTCAGAAGGCTGAGGCAGAAGGATTGCCTGAGCCCAGGAGGTCAAGGCTGTGGTGGGCCATGATTGTGCCACTGCACTGCAGCTTGGGTGACAGAGTGAGACTCCAACTCAAAAAAATAAATAAAATAAGCTCTTTAAAAATATAAATAATACAGGCTAATGTATAAAATATGAAAAATGCAAAAGAAGAAAATCGTAATCACAAATAATACCATTATACAGACATAAATATTGTTATGAATATGCTGTATTTTTTTTTTTTTTTGAGTTGTAGTCTCACTCTGTTGCCCAGACTGGAGTGCAGTGGCCGCTCCTGGCCACCGCAGCCTCGACCTGCTGGGCTCCGGCGATCCTTCCGGCCCAGCCTTCCAAGTGGCCAGAATTACAGGCGTGCGCTACCACGCCCGGCTGATTTTTTGATTTATTGTAGAGATGAGGTCTCGCCACCCAGGTGGGTCTCGAACCCACGGGTTCAGGCAATCCACTCACCTCAGCCTCCCAAAGGTGCAGGATTACAGGTTGAGCCACCGAGCCCGGCTACCTTTCTCTTTTCTTTTTCTAGATCGGATATCTACATTTTATTTATAAACATTTAAGTATTTTAAAATTACACAAAAATGAATAAATTCTCTATTAAAAAAAACACAGGTTAAAGTTTTTCTAGAGCAGTGGTCAACAAACTTTTTCTGTAAAATTCCAGATAAAATACATTCTAGGCTTTGCAGGTCATACAGTCTCTATCTATGTGCAACTACTCAACTCTGCCATCGTAGTGACTAAGTGACTGTAGATAACATGTCAACAAATGGGCATGGCCGTGTCCCAAAAACACTTTATTTATAAAAAAAAAAAAAAAAACCGCTGGCTGAATTTGGTCCATGGGCTATAGTTTATTGATCTCAGCTCTAGATCAATATTTTCAATCTTAGTCCTCTTCTAAGGTCACCACGATTGTCAGTTTTGCAGGTATTTTCCTGCCTGTTATTCTAGAAAGTATGGGGGAAGGAAGAGAGAGAGAGAGAGAGAGAGAATGAATGCAGAGGTTCTCATTTTTGGCTTCACATTAGAATCACCTGGAAACTTTTGAAGTCCCTATGCCTGAGTCCCACCCCCAGAGATTCTGATGTAATTGTCTGGGGTGCAGCATGGAAGCATGGATATCCAGAGTTTTAGAAGCACCACAGGTGATTCCAAAGGAGAGCCATGGCTGAGACTCACACATCTAAATAAGTATATAATCTTACTTTTTGTCTTTTCTCTCTATATAAGCAATAGTGGCAATTATCATTGGGCAACCTTTTTTTTTCATTTAAAAATATTTCTCAGAAATCATTTCATGTCGGCACATATATATGTTCCTCCTTCTTTTAAACACGACATAGTATGCCAGAGTATGGAGGCATCATAATTTAGGCAAGCATTCTTTTCTTTTCTTTTTTGTTTTTGAGTTGGAGTCTCACTCTCTCACCCAGGTTGGAGTGCCGTGGCACTCTCACAGCCACCCCAGCGTTCACCTCCTGGGCTCCGGTGATCCTTCCGCCTCAGTCTTCTGAGTAGCCGGAACTACAGGCGTGCATTACCACGCCTGGCTAATTTTTGATTTATTGTAGAGATGAGATCTCTCCAAGTTACCCGAGCTGGTCTTGAACCCTCCGGCTCAGACAATCCATTTGCCTCGGCCTCCCAAAGTGCTGAGATTACAGGCTGAGCCAGCGAGCTCAGCCTAGTTAAGCATTCTATTACTGATGAGCCTTTGATTTTCATCCTTACTAATAATACTACAGTAAACATCCTTCTACATGTTTCTTTGAGTATGTATATGAGTGTTTTTTAGAGTCTATACCAGCAAGTAGAATTGCTAAGTCAGGGGGTTTGCTTGTTTTGCATTTTACTGTGATTGCTACATTGCCTTCAAAATGGCAGTATAGGCTTGCAGGCTCACCACTCCAATTATGATATCTGAAAAGTTCTAAAAACTGAAAGGGTTTCGATAGTTCATTTGGTGGTAAAATCTGATCCACTTCTGAATTCATCTGATGCCAAAACCTGACCTGAACTGACACGAGCCTATTTAAAGTGTTTTATAGTCTTAAATTTGTTACAGAAGTATTAATCGGGTTTGATTTTTACAAGGTGCTATACATAACCCGTTGGGGTATTATATGACATGTGGTGAGTACATTGCATTGTCTTTCTATAATTTAAAACATTCTGAACTCTGAAACATAACTGGCCCCAAGGATTTCAAATAAGTGTATGTGTACTGCTTCCAGTTTATACGCCCACCAGTGGTGTGTGAAAGTACCCCTTAAAGCACTTGACATGATCATTTAAGTTATGCCAATCTGATGGGTGAATAATAGTCTCTCATGGTTATTTATTTGACATTCTCCAATTCCTAGTGATTTTGTGTATCTTTTCCTAAGTAGATTGATCATCTATATGTCAACTTCTGTGTACGAGAAGGGACCAAACAAAACCTGGAATTTATTTATAAAAAATTGTGTATTTATTCTTACATGTTTAAATTTCAGTCACCTTCAAAGTACTCATGATTTGATGCAATATACCTATCTATATGCTTTTTCCACTGCTCAAAACAGTTTTGAACTCGTTAATTTTGATACCTTTTAGTGCTTCTGCCATTTTTTGTTTCACCTCTTCCACATCGACAAAGTGTTTCTCTTTAAGAACTTTTATTCATCCAGGGAAGCAAACAAAAAAAGGAACTCAGGGCAAGATTGGGTGAGTAGGGAGGATGGGGCATAGGAGTCATGCTGTTTTTGGTCAAAAATTGCTGAACACTCAGTGCAGTGCGGGCAGGTGCACTCATAAACCACCAATCATGAAATGGGCAAATGTGTTGAGTCTTCCAAAAAATATTAACTGAAGCTGAATGCAGCCTCTTACAATAATGCTAGCTGGTACACTGATGCCAATAAATTCCTAGAACATGTACCTAGTAGGAGGTGCCTGTACTATACAGAGCATACCCTCCAAAAAGATAATTCTGGTTTTTTGGGGGGTCCCCCCTCATATTGCCTATTTACATCTTTTGCTCATTTTTACTTTGGATGTTTGTCTTTTATTGATTTGTAAGTGTTCTTTATATATGCAGTTTATTTTTTTATCTGCCACATATATTGCATATACTTTATTCCAGTCTTGCCTCTTAACTTTGTCTGTTGCTTTTGTTGTACAGATATTTTTAGTTTTAATGCAATTACACTTATCAATCATTTCATCTTTAATCATTCAATCATTAATGATTGTACGGGAACTTTTTGGGGGTCTTGCTTAAGAAGGCCTTCCCTAACTCCAAGGTTATAAACATATTATACTATATTTTCTTCTAATATTTCTATATTTTTGTGTTTAGATCTTTAACTCACCTTGAATTTATGTCTGTATGCATATGCATGTGTGCACGTGTTGGCTTGAATGGTAGGATATGGAAATCTAAACCCCTTTCCCCAAATGAATAGTCAATTATTCCAACACCATTTATTGAATAGACTATCCTTTCCTCACTAATTTGAACTACCCCTGCTGTTATCTACAGTCATCCCTCAGTATATACTGGGAATTGGTTCCAGGACAACCCCCTGCATACACTAAAATCTTTGCCTACTCAAATCTCACAATTAGCCCCGAGGAACATGTGTATACCAAGTCAGCCCTTCATATTTACAAGTTTTACATCCCAAGAATGCTAAGTTTTCAATCTGTGTTTGGTTGAAAAAAAGTTCACATGTAAGTGGACTCATGCAGTTCAAACTCGTGTCGTCCAAGAATCAGCTGTATTTATTTATTTATTTAACAAACACTTCAATTGCACTTGCTATGTCACAGGTACCAATCAAAGCACTTCATCAATATTAGCTCATTTAATCCTCAGAAAAACTCTATTAGGTACTATGAGCAATTCCATTTTACTAATGAAGAAACAGGCACATAGAGGTTAAAAAAATGTCCAAGGTCACACAGCTAGCAAATGGTTGAGCCAAGATTTGAACCAAGGATGTTTACAGTCATACACCAGAGCAGAGTGCCTGTCCCCAATTTTACTCCTAGGTGGCTACCTAAGAAAGATGAAAACATATGCTCACACAAAGGCTTGCACTTAACTCCAAATAGACATAGGTCTAATAGAGATCTGCATTCTTTTCTAGTGCTCTATTATTTTTGTGCCAATATTGTACTATTTTTTATTATCACAGCTATATATCATGCTCTTCTATCTAGCAGAAGAAGACATTCCCTCATTGTTCTTCTTTTTTAAAAGTTTATGGTTATTCCTGTGCATTTTAATCTCCGTGTGATTTTTAGAATAATCTTGTCAAGGTCCATGAAAACTTATCTTGCAATATGTGCTTCAATCAGGTTTCATCAATTTCTCGTCAGAAGCTGATGTAGTGATTTCAAACATGGGCTCCTGAGCTAACTTCACAGTTCTGTTCCCAGCTCCGATGCTTACTAGCTGTGTAACCTTAAATAAGGTAGCTAATCTTTCTGGGTTTCAGTTTTTTTCACAGGGCAAGAAAGGATAATAAGAGTACTAGCTTGTTGAATTCTTGAGAGGATTAAGTAGCAAATACATGTAAATTACTTAGCTTTTTATTATTATTTGCATTTCTTCTTAGACATATTCAAATATATTTGATAGTTTTTTTTGCTTTTGCAAATGAGATTTTTTCTATTACAACTTATAATTTGTCATGGCTAACACGTGTTTGTTAATTTTGAACAAACTTCCAGTCATGTTGCTGAACTCATATTAGTAGTTTTCAGTTGATTCCCCTGAAAATTGTATTGTCAGCATTTAGCCTGACAGTGTTCTTCTCCTTTGTATTTGAATCTTATTCCTTTTCCTTGTGCTAATGCTTTGTCTGGGATTCTAGAACATTAATAAGAGTACTTGTTCCTGACTTTGTATGACAGATACTGTTGGTTGCTTCTTGATTTAGTCATTTTGTGCTTCTTCCGTGGGAGAGAGTTTTGACTGTTCAGATGTCACATCACTCCCAATTCTTGGGAAGAATCTTAATTAATTTAAGTTAATCATGGCAATTCCATTTTTCCTGCTATTGACTGGCTTAGAAATGGGCATGAGAGGCAGTTCTAATCAATGAGACATGAAGGAATTATCTGGGGATTTTTGGAAAAGCTTCCTGACTTTTAAGAAAAGATAGGAAGCCGGGCTCGGTGCCTCAGCCTGTAATCCCGCGCCTTTGGGAGGCTGAGGTGAGTGAATTGCCTGAGCCCGCGGATTCAAGACCCGCCTGGGCAACTTGGGGAGACCTCATTTTTACAATAGATAAAAAATTAGCCGGGCATGGTAGTGCGTGCCTGTAGTCCCAGCTACTTGGAAGGCTGAGGTGGAAGGATCACTGGAGCCCAGCAGGTCAAGGCTGCGGTGGCCGGGAGCGGCCACTGCACTCCAGTTTGGGTGACAGAGTGAGACTTTAACTCAAAAAAAAAAAAAAAAAAAAAAAGAAAAAGAAAAAAAAAAGAAAAGATAAGAAAAAGGGATATATCTTCTTTCCCAGTTCTAGCCTTTGGATACTAGTAGGTATTGCAGGAAGGTAGTTATAAACACCAGCTACAACTGTGTAACAAGTACAGAAGCCAGAACCGTAATTGTCATTAGTCATTTCTTCCTTATTTTGTTATGAATGATTGTGTGTGTATAAAAATCTTTGTTGCTGGGTGTGGTGGCTCAAGCCTATAATCCCAGCACTTTGGGAGGCGGAGGTGGGAGGATTGCCTGAGCTCAGTGGTTCAAGACCAGCCTGGGTAACTTGGTGAGACCTCATCGCTATAATAAATTTTAAAAATTAGCTGGTGTGGTAGCACATGCCTGTAGTTCCAGCTACTTGGAAGGCTGAGGTGGAAAGATCGCCTGAGCCCATCAGGTCGAGGCTGCCGTATCTGTGAGTGTGCACTATACTCCAGCCTGGGCGACAGAGTGAGACCCCCAATTAAAAAAAAATCTTTGTTTTATTCCCTCCCTTGTCTCCTTATTATGAAACATAAGATGTGTTGATCTAATATCATAGTATTTAGGTATTATTAACTTTATATCATAGTATTTAAGTTATGAGCTATCAAGGAGAAAAGTAAAAATCAAAGACACTTTACCTCCTTTTCTGGGGAAGGGGTTGGAGCTTTTCAGTTGTATGCAGAATGGTTGTATCATGTTAAGTGCAATTATGGTTTTGTTATTGTCTTTATTTGGAAATTACGTATGGTTTAAGGAGACGCATACAGATGCCAAGTTAACAAGCGATGGACTTGTGATGGTTAATTTTATATGAAAACTTGTCTGAGCCACTGTGTCCAGATATTTGGCCAAATCTTATTCTGGATATTTCTGTGAGGGTGTTTTGGGATAAGATTTACATTTAAATTGGTGGATTTTGAGTAAAGCACATTGCCCTCCATAATGTGGGTAGGCTTCACCCAATCAGGTGAATGCATGAACAAACAAAAGATGGACCTCCCCCAAGCAAGAGGAAATTATGCCAGCAGATGGAGTTCAAGATGACTTGAACTGCAAAACATCAGCTCTTCTCTGGTTCTACAGCCTGCTGACCTACCCTGCAGGTTTTGAACTTGCCAGTCTCCATAATCATGCTAACACATCTTGAAATCTCTCTCTCTCCCTCTCTCTCTCTCTCCGTCCCTCCCTCTCTCCATATATATGCATACATCCACACACCTACACATGAATACATACTCATCCTATTGGTTCTATTTCTCTGGAGAACCCTAATGCACAAATAAACATACTTTCTGTATCTTTTAAAGGCCAGACAGATTAATTTTCTTATTTGCAAGCAAAAGCATAATAACCGATAAGAAGGAGAATACTTATAAGGTATCATCACTGAGTATGATTCTAGGTGTAGATTTAGGATGTTATCTTAATCAAGTTAAGACTATTTTACTCTATTCATAGTTTTCTAACAGATTTAAAAAATCATGTGTGGGTATAAAATTTTTAAGCAACTATTGAGATGCTGTGTTTTTTCCTACAAATACACATTACATATATTTCTTATTTTCAACCATCCTTGCATTCCTCAGATACACTTTACTTATTCATTTGAATATTCACATAATATTGTTGGATTCTGGATGCAGATATTTACAATTTTTATATTTACATTCACAACTTATTGGTTTACAACTTTTCTTTTCTTAACTGTGTTGGTCTAGTTTGGGTATCAGGTTTTTGCTAAATCACAAAACAAGACGGGTAGATTTCAGTCTTTTGTGTTCTAGAACAGTTTATGTAAATTAGGTTTACTATTTTTCTCAAAGCTTGGTTAATATCATCTATTAAACTACTTAGACCTGGTGCTTCTTTGGTGAATAATAAATATATATTTGATGAATTTTTACATAGATATATGTCTGTGGGACTGCTACTGAAATCAAGATACAGAACTTTCCAGCATCCCTGAAGGCTCCCTCATGCCTCCTGCCAGTCAATACCACTCTCCCAGAAGTAACAACTGTTCTGATTTCTTATCCCATGGATTAATTTAGCTTGTTCTTGAACTTCACATAAATGGAATCATATAGTATGTGTTCTTTCTTATCTGACTTCTCTCATTCACTGTAATACCTATGAGATTTGTCTATGTTGTTGAATGTTCTCTGCTTCTAACTTGGATTTGAACTTGATTAAAATTAAAATCATTTTGGGCTATATTAACTTGGTTACTTATCTGTAAAGTATGGCAGTTACCTCTTAGGATTTGGGCAAGAATCAAATTTATAAGTAGCTACATCCATATTAGATTTATGATTTTATCCTAATATATAATAAATACAAATTGAGACACTTCAGTAGCAGAACAAAATTCTGTGGTGCTTCTTTCAACAGAAAGCAAGTGCCATCTTGGGAAGGCCTTTCCTCTAGGTTACTGGGCATGTCCTTTGCTGAGCTCATTGCCCCTTTTCTAAGAGAAAAATATCTTTGCATTGTTTCTCCACCCAGAGTGCCACTGAGTCAAATGAAGACTATTGCTAATATTTAGTAAACTCATGAGGAAGACATTATTTTCCGTAGATCTCTGTGATCTGTGTAGTTTGGATCTGCTGAAAGGGTAAGCTCCCCAAAGCCCCATTCATGCATGCAAGCCTGCCCCACCAAGTCTTGAGAAAGCCAAGCTCAATCTGAGTGATGCCCTTGGTTTCTGTCATCTGGACCTCCTCTCCAGCTGGGGTCAAAAGGATCCTCACTGCCAAGGAGAGCTCCCTGCTGGCCACACATCTGAGACTTCAAGGAGCTTAAGCGTCTCCAGAAAGAATCTGCAATTAATTAGGTTTCATAAATTGCTGTTAATGCAGAACTAGCTCTTTTCAGGCCCTAGAGGAGGCGCCGTGGGCAACCTTGGGCAGGCTTACCTGACTCAATTACATATCTATGGGGAAAATGGAGAACAACAATGTAGTTTGGGAGAACCTGACTCTTTGCAGGAGAGAAGAGCATCACCAGTCAGGACATTTGGCAGTGGAGTCACGCCCTCCTGGGCACAATCAGCTGTATCTTTTAGTCATCTGCAGTATGGAAAGTTTGGCTGCCTATTGAAAGGGATGGAATGAATAATTTTCTTGTGCTCTGCTCAGCTGGGATAGGCTTCTTACATTTCTGTTACACATGGAGTAGCATCTTCCTTTAATAAATAACAGGCCCTATTCTGCAGGCTGGGAGCTAGAGGTGGGAATTGTACAGGGAGGACTGGCCTTATGAGTTGGTATGCATGGTAAAGCATGGTAAAGGGGCTAAGAGCCTAGACTCTGGAGTCAGGCTGGCTGAGTTTAAACCTTGGCTCCACCAGCTACTTGCTGTGTGACTTCAGGCAATAGTTATGAGTCCCTCTAAACTTCAGTTTCCCATTTAAAAAAATGGGAATTATTTTACCTAAGTCATACAGTTGTGAGAACAAAATGAAGTAATCAATATAAAATACTTAGCTTATCATACACTTCAATACATGTTGCTTACTTGGATGGAATTGGAGAACATGATCCTAAGTGAACTAACTCAGGAACAGAAAAGCAAACACTGCATGTTCTTGCTTATAAGTGGAAGCTAAACTAAGGATCTGCAAAGACACAGAGAATGGTATAATGGACACTGGAGACTCAGAAGGAGGAGTGGGGAAGGGGTGGAGAGTCAAAAAAATAACCAATGTATAAGTTTAACCCACTTGTACAATGTGCACAGGTGGGGGTGGTGGGTACATTTAAAGTCTAGACCAAAAAAAAAATTGTACCTTCTAAAGCTATTGGAATAAATACAAATAAATAAATAAAAGCACACATTGTTGAATGTGATAGGAATAACTCCCAGTCCAAAAATTCAAATAAAAAAAAATGTTATTACTTATTTTAACTTAAATACAATTTTGGGCACCTGTCTTGCCATAGTGGAGGGAAACTTGAACCCAGTTATTGAATCTTTTCTACCTCAGAGCTGTGTGGTTGTTTGATGGTCATTGACTGGTATCCCATATGGGATGGGATCTGAGCTCTCTTTCAAGTCTAGCAGTTCTGGTGTTTCCCAGATAAATTTGGGTCATAGGACTCTGGCAAAGCTGGTGCCCCTTTCCCTGGGACTTAGTGTCCCTTGGTGTATCACATAGCTACGCCCTCCAATGTCTTGCCACCTTCCTGGGACATTGATAAGGCAGCAGGGATAAAGAGACTGCAGTCTTCTCTTCCCTCAGGGTCTCATGATGGAACATTCCATTATATTCCATGAAAACTACAACTGGTCCCAGCAGAGCAAGTCTTCCTATTAAATTCACTGGACTATGCTAACTAAATACAAAAAAAGGATATTTTGTCTGTGTGGTGATGAAATGAAGCGATTAATAAATCTGTTAGGAATTAAAATTCTGTTCTTTTCTTATCCACTGTCCAAGATAACTATGGTTTTATGTGATGTGCACAAAAGAAGGCACAACTGGATTTTATCTGAAAGCATTTTTTTCTCCAATTTTTAGAACTTCTTATTTAGAAAAATTTAATACCTACACAAAAGTAGCAACAACAACAATACAACAAATATATGTATACCATTTACCTGGATTTATATGTTGTTAACATTTTGCCAAATTTTCTTTCTCTCTCTCTCCCGTGCCCACCCTCTCTCTCTCCTTAACTTCTAATGAACCATTTGGGAGTAAGTTGTAGACATGATGACCTTTCAACCTACGAGATCTGACAATTAAGTTCTTGAACTTATCCTAAATAAAGTGCTACATACCTCATTCTTGAATATCACTAAGTTCACCTTGGTAAGCTATGCACCAACGCCAGTGCCTAGTCCACCCATCAAAGCAATTTTGGAACTCTTTTTATGGAATGGCCATTAGACTCCCGTCATATTACTTTTAATGTCCTGAATATAATAAAAATGTCTTCCTTTTAATACTTCCTTTATTTTCTGGTCAAGAAAAAAGTCATTAAGGGTCAGATCAGGTGAGTAGGGAGGGTACTCCAATACAGTGATTTGTTTACTGGCTAAAAACTCCCTCACAGACAGTGCTGTGTGAACTGATGCATTGTTGTGATGCAAGACCTCCTTTGGGACTATTTTTGCACACACCTTTCTCATACCAAGATTTTCAGTTAAGATTTTCCCAACAATTTCTCTATCAATGCTTATTTGACCTGCTATGCTTCTCACAGTCAGTCAAAAATTTTGATGCACAATTTGATGACTTTTTGCAATGTTTTATCAGTTCTGCTCATTACTGACCATCTTGACCTCTCTTCATCAGTGACGCTTTCTCTCCCTTCAGAAAGATGTTTAAATCGCTTGTACACTACCATTTTCCTCATGGCATTATCCCCATAAACTTGGACTACAAACCCCTGATTTCACCCATTCTTGCCAAGTTTAACAAGAAAGTTAATGTTTGTTCATTGCTCTAATTCAAGTTCTAACATTCTTGCAATGGCACTCAAAAACATGCAACAACAATAATGAATTCCACTCAGCAAGATATTGCCACATGTCAACACAAGCTCAGCTGTGAGACACTGATATCCCAAGGTTATGAAACCTTACTGAGTTGTTTGTATAATGCTGCCAACATAAGTGCATGGTGGCAAGTTCGTGAACTTAATTATCAGACTTCATACCCTGAATATTTCAGCATACATTTCTTATGAACAAGGGTACTCTCTTAAGAAACAACAATATTATAATAATCATATTGTCAAGAAATTCAGCAGTGGTAGATACACCATTATTCTCTACATACACTCTGTATTCAAATTGTTTTAATAACGTCCTTTATAGCATTTTTTTTCCTTTCAAGATCCAATCAAGGATTACTTTCTGCATTTAGTTGTATTGAAATCAACACTTATAAACACCCCTAGAAAAGTACAAGATTAGAAGTTGAAAGCATTGAGTTTAAGTGACATTTTGACCTTTCAGAGGTCCAGATACCTCATCTTGGTGATGAAGATAAATGTATACTCCTGCCCCTCTCTCAAGGTCATTACAAGGATCAAATGAGGTACTCCATTTGAGTAGCAAAGCATTGTGTAAATATGCAGGGCGTTCATCCATTTTCAGCTGGGTTCCTAGAGCTTAATTGCAAGAAGTTACTCTCCTATAGAAATGGGAAGGAGTGAGGCTGAGGCAAGAAAATGGGGTCAACAGCTAAACCCAGTGGAGCTCATAGCATGGCTAACACGCTCACAAAAGTCACTTCAGAGATTGAGGAGTCTTCATACTCCTCAGCTGACAATTCTTTCTTTTGTTTAACTGAAAAGGCTTCTCAAAGTTCTAAGAATCTGTGATTCTCTTTCTGTATTTTCCCCCCAAAATAGAGGTATAATTTTCACACAGTAAAGTACACAGATCTCAAGCACCCAGCTTGAGTTTGATGGATCTATACTCATGATACTTCCACTCAGATCAAGACACAGAATGTTTCTATCACCCTAAAATGTTCCTTCATTTTTCTTCTCAGTAACTCCCACCCCAACCATAAGGGAAAATGATACTCTGATATATTGTGATAGACTTGTCTAGTCTTGAATTTCATGTAAATTGAATCATAGAGAATGTCCTTCTTTGTGTCTGACTTGTACTCAACATTGTTGGTGAGATGTATCTATATTATTGTGTGTAGGGGTAGTTCATTATTTTCTTGATTGCTGTGTAGTATTTCATTTTGCATATATCACAATAATTATTTACCCATTTTACTGTTGATGAACACTTGTGTTGTTCCTAATTTGGGGCTATTATGAATAACAGTACCATTAATGCCTTTGCACTTAGACGTAAGAACTCACTGCTGGCCAGGCTTGGTGACTCAGCCTGTCATCCCAGCACTTTGGGAGGCTGAGGCGAGTAGATTGTCTGAGCCCACAGGTTTGAGACCAGCCTAGGCAACTTGGTGAGACCTCGTTTCTACAATAAATTAATCTGGAATATTTTTAGGAGTAGGATAATTCCATTGTTTTCAAGTGTTTCTCCACAGATTGTTTATTAGTCGAAAGAAAGGAAATAGTAACTTGCAGTGGAGAAATCAGACAATGCTTTGACTGGGTGATCAAAATTTACATTCACAGTGAAAAGCAAATGAACATCATGGGCCTCCAAATCTGGTACCCTGAGAAGGACACATCACTTATGTAATGTTCTCAGTGGGAATGCACGACCCCAATCTAGTCATAAGGGAACGTGAGACAAATGCAAAATGGAGAAAATTCTATTAATTAAGAAAAGGTACTTATGAACTTTTAGTGTTATAAAAGAAAAAGACTGAAGAAATGTTCCTGTTGTTCATTAATAAATTCCTTTTTTTAAGTTGACCAAGAAGAATTTTGTTGTCTTTCTTCACAAAATGCAAATACAATGGGAACAGATTATACCTTGACCCATTACCAGACACTAGCACCTAAGGATGGATGAATGAGCTTCCTAGATCTCTTCCATTAGGACAGAGAGCTGTGGGGAAGAAAATCTGAAAGAGGTTTTAGTTCTTAATGGGCCATAGTTACTCTGTCTCCTCTGTACAGAAGGAGACAGAGTGTGTTTATGCACAGATAAAATCAGATCAAAATCAGTATTCAAGGCATGGGTGAATTTTAAAATACACAAAAGGACTTTCAGGGAAGATGTGCATGTATCTAGGATTTGGAAAAGTGGAGAAAATTGGGTAGCCAATGGTAAACTTTAAAAATAAATCTGCAGCACGGGGTTCGGTGGCTCAGCCTGTAATCCCGCGCCCTTGGGAGACTGAGGTGAGTGGATTGCCTGAGCCCACGGGTTTGAGACCCGCCTGGGCAGTGAGACCTCATCTCTACAATAAATCAAAAAATCAGCCGGGTGTGGTAGTGTGCGCCTGTAATTCCGGCTACTTGGAAGGCTGAGGCGGAAGGATCACCGGAGCCCAGTAGGTTGAGGCTGCGGTGGCTGGAAGTGGCCACTGCACTCCAGTCTGGGCGACAGAGTGAGACTCCAACTCAAAAAATAAAAAATAAAAATAAATAAATCTGCTGGCCAGGCATGGTGGCTCATGCCTGTAATCCCAGCACTTTGGGAAGCTGAAGTGAGAGGATTACTTGAGCCCAGGAGTTCGAGACCAGACTGGGCAACATAGCAAGAACTTGTCTCTATTTTTTTTAAATTATAAAAACAAAAGCAAAATAAATAAATTTGCTGATAGAAACAGCTTCGTTGCCTCCTAGGTCTGCATTAGCCCATAGTATGAGTTATAATTACTTATATCTAGAGTCATTCTGTGAAACAGGAGCTAAGTTGGTTCTGAGAGATGAGAGTGTGCATTTATTAGGGTATAGATTCAGCTATGGTTGAATGCCCGAAATTAGGGTAGCACATACAAGATGATATAATCTCTTCTGATGGAACAAGCCAGTACTTCTCAGTTGGGGGAGAACCTGGGGGCCCAGGTTCCTTTTTTCTTTTTCCATGACTTCAGAGGTACACATGATCCAAGGTGGCTCACTATTGTCTTTCTAATCCATCCAGCAGGAAGAAAAGTGAAGGGAGGGACACACCCACTAGAAATTATACATATTACTTCAGCTCACTTCCCATTGACCAGATGTCACAGATATGGTCACACTTAGCTGCAAAGGAGACTGGGAAATGTCTTTATTCTGAGAAGTATGTGCTCAGATTAAAATTCTATCTGGAAGAAAAGGAAGAAGAAATACTTGGGGCAAGTAGAAGTCTCTGAAACAGAGAATGAGAAGGAAGGGCAACATCTGAAAAATTGAGTCATGTGGGGGTAGGTGAATGGGACACAAAATGGAGGAGGAGGCCACCAAAGATCAAGATCACTAACTCTACCAACTTGCTTCAGGCAGTCTGGATAATTCCATTTGAAGCCTCAGGAATAGGGGAAAATGCACACACACATATATATATATTTCATTTTTTGTGGGGGAATTTATACTATTTCTATTCCCATCTTTGGAGTATTGTATACATCCTCACAATTACAGCTTACCACAGAGCAATGCACCCCAAAAAGAAACCTACCTGTAAAGTGTAAGCTACTGCATATTAAGAGTCAACATTAAAATTAATTCAGATTCTGAAACAGTAATATCAGAAAGATGATAAGATGATGGAATAGGAGTTTTCAGTCCTTCTCCCACAGAAACACTGATTTTGTTAACCACCCATGGATGTAAGCATCTTTGTGGTACATTCCATCCAACAGAAGCAGAATATACATTAGTCTGAAAAACACATAGAACATTCTTCAGGATAAGTCATGTATTGGGCCACAAAACAAGTCGTAACACATTTAAGAAGATTGAAATCATATTAAGTATCTTTTCAGATCACAATAATATGAAACTACAAATAAATAACAGGAAAAAGAATTAAGAAGCATGTGGAAATGAAACAATACATTCTTGAACAATCAATGAGTCAAAGAAGAAATTTTAAAAACTACCTTGAGACCTCCTCCCAGAAAAAGAAAAAAAGAAAAGAAAAGAAAACACAACATACCAAAGCTTATGAGATGTCGCAAAAACAGTTCTAAGGATGAAGTTTCTAGCAATAAACGCTTGTGTTAAGAAAAAAGAATGATCTCAAACAACTTAAATTGTAAATCTCAAGGAACTAGAAAAAGAACAAACTAGTTCCAAAGTTAGAATAAGAAAGGAAATACTATAGATTGGAGCAGAAATAAGTGAAATAGAGACTAAAAAAACAATTTTAAAAGATGAACAAAATTAAAATTTTTTTTAAAAGAAAAAATTGACAAACCTTTAGCTAGACCAACCAAGAAAAAAGGATAAGCATCAATTAACTAAAATTCTAAATGAAAGAGGACACATTACAACTGATACAATTATACACCAACAAACTGGATAACCTGGAAGAAATGTGTTTCTAGAAAACACATTTCTAGAAACACATAATCTACCCAGTCTGAATCATGAAGAAATTGAAAGACTCTGAACAGACCAGTAACTAGTAAGGAGATTGAATCGGCAATCAAAAACTTCCCAAGAAAGAAAAGTTCATGGTCAGATGACTTCACTGGTGATTCTTACTAAACATTTAAAGAATTAACACAAATTTATTCAAACTCTTCCAAAAAACTGAAGAGGGGGGAACACTTTGAAACTCACTTTATGAGGCCAGTACTATCCTGATACCAAAGCCGGACAAGAGCACTACAAGAAAAGAAAATCACAGATCAGTATCACTGATAAGTATAGATGCAGAACTCCTTAATAAAATAGTAACAAACCGAATTCAACAACACATTTAAAGAATTATACAACATGATCAAGTGGGATTTATCCCAGGGATGCAACATGTTTAACATATGCAAATCAATAAATATAACATGAATGAAGTAACAGAATGAAGGATAAAAATTATATGATCATCTCAGTAGATGCAGGAAAAAGCATCTGAAAAAATTCAATGCCCTTTCATGATAAAAAAAAACCTCTCAACAAATTGGGTATAAAAGGAACGTACTTCAACATAATAAATGCCATCTATGACAAGCCCACAGTTAACATAACTCAAAGGTGAAAAGCTGAAAGTGTTTATTCTATGATCAGGAAGAAGACAAAGATGCCCATTCTCACCACTTTCATTCACTATAGTTCTAGAATTTCCAGGCAGAGCAATTAGGTAAGAAAAAAAGACATCTGAATTGGAAAGGAAGAAGTAAAATTATCTCTGTTTGCTAATGACTTATATATTAAAAAATCTTACCAAAAAACTTTTATAATAAACAAATTCAATAAAGATGCAGGATGCAAAAGCAACATACAAAAATCAGTTGCGCCGAGCACGGAGGCTCAAGCCTGTAATCCCAGCACTTTGGGAGGTGAGGCGAGAGGATTGCCTGGGCCTGTGGGTTCAAGATCAGTCTGGGCAACATGGCGAGACCTCATCTCTATAATAAATTTTAAAAAAATTAGCCAAGTGTGGTAGTATGCACCTGTAGTTCCAGCTACTTGGAAGGCTGAAGCAGAAGGATTGCTGAAGCCCAGCAGGTCGATGCTGGGGTGGCCGTGAGTGCGCCACTGCACTCCAACCTGGATGATGGAGTGAGACTCTAACTCAAAAACCAACAAAAATCAGTTGCATTTTACTACACTAACAGCAAACTATATGAAAAAGAAATTTTGAAAAAATTCAATTTACAATAGCATCAAAAGATCTGTATGCACAAAACTATAAGACATTAATGAAATAAATTGAGGAAGACATAAATAAATGGAAAAGTATCTTGTGTTCATGGATTGGAAGAATTAATGCTGTTAAATTGTTCATATTACCCAAAGCAATCTACGTATTCAGTGCAATCCCTATCAAAATTCTAATAGCATTTTTTATAGAAATAGAAACATCAATACTAAAATTCATATGGAACCACAAAAGACCCCAAATAGTAAAAGAAATCTTGAGCAAGAAAAACAAAGCTAGAGGCATCACACTTCCGGGTTTTAAAATATTTTTACAAAGCTGCAGTAATCAAAACTGTGGAATTGGCATAAAGACAGACATACAGACCAATGGAACTGAACAGAGAGCCCAGAAAAAAATCCATGCATAAATGTCAACTGAGTATCAAGACTACACAACTGGAAAAGGATAATCCCTTCAATAAATGGTTCTGGGAAAATGAAATATCCACATGTCAAAGAATGAAATTAGACCCTTATCTTATCACCATATTAAAAAAAAAACTTCAAAATGAATTAAAACATAAATGTAAGATCTGAAACTATAAAACTACTAGAAGATACATGGGACAAATCTCCTTGACATTGGTTTGGGCAATAATTTTTTGGATATCACAAAAGCACAGATAACAAAAAACAAAATTAAAAAAGTGGCATTGCATCAAACTAAAAAGTTTCTGCACAGCAAAGGAAACAATTAACAGGGTGGAGAGACAGCAGTAGAATGGGAGAAAATATTTGGAAACCATGCATTTGATAAGGGGTTACTATCCAAGATATATAAGGAAGTCAAACAACAAATAACCTGACCAAAAAAGTGAGCAAAGGAACAGAAGAAACATTTCTCCAATGAAGACATACAAATAGACCTCCACTCTATGTAAAGGTGCTCAAAATCACTAATCATCAGGGAAATAAAAATTACAACGACAATGAGTTATCACCTCACACCTATTAAAAATGACTATTATCAAAAAGACAAAAAAAGTTTGATGAGGATAAAAGGGAACCCTTGTGCACTGTTGGTGGGAATGTAAATTCTCAACCATTCTAGAAAGAATAATGGAAGTTCCTCAAAAATTGAAAATAGAACTACATATTATCCAGTAATCCCATTTCTGAACATATATGTCTGAAGGAAATAAAATCTGTATCTCAAAGAGATATCTGTTGCAACATTACTCACAATAGCCAAGATATGGAAACAACTTAAGTGTATGTCAATGGATAAATGGAAAAAGAAAAGTGGGTAAGAAAATTAGGCACAGACACACACACACACACACACACACACACACACACACACGAATATTATTCAGCCCTAAAAAAGAAGGAAATTCTGTTATTTGCAACAACATGGATGAGACTGAATGACATTATGTTCAGAGAAATAAGCTAGACACAGAAGGATAAATGCTGCATAATCTCACTTGTATGTGGAATATAAAAAAGTCAAACTCAAAAAACGAGGAGTAGATTGGTGATTGCCAGGAGCTGGGGATGAGGGACATAGGAAACTGTTGGTCAAAGCATACAAAGTTTCAGTTTTGCAGGATGAATAAGTTATGGAGATCTAATGCATAGCATAGTGACTTCAGTTAATATTATGTTGTATATCTTAAGAGTTCTGACCACAACAAAGTTAACTATGTGAGGTAATGGGTGTGTTAAATAGCTTGATTATGGTTTTCACTTTACAAGGTATACATATGTCAATACATCAAGCTGCAAACCTTAAATATATATGATTCTTATTTGTCGATTATACCTCAATAAAGCTGAGAGATAATAAAAACAAAACAAGTAAAATTAATTCAAATAACTATGTATTTTATGATGAATAACATGTTGAAAAAATCAAAAGTCAATTGATATTAGCTGTTTTTAAAAACATTTTAAGACTTCAAATTCAAATATTACTTCTTGGCTTCATTTTCTCCAATGTTATTCAAAAAAGGTAAAATATGGGTGAAAAGGTAAACATTTTTTCAATTTTTTTGGAAATCTTGTCTTGCTTTTGTTTTTAAAAATATTGTAAAATACACAAAATATATATGTACCATTTTAAAGTGTATAATTCAGCGAAATTTAATTGAATATATTCAGAACATTGTGCAACCATCACCACTATCTAGGTCCAAAACATTTTAGTTACCCCAAGAAGAAATGCCTTTTGCATTAAAAAGTAATCTCCCACTCTCCTCTCTCACTCCAGCCTCTGGAAACCACTACTTTCTGTCTCTATGTATTTACCTATTCTGAATATTTCATATAAATTAAATCATATAATATGTGACTTTTTGTGACTGACTTATTTCACTTAGCATAACATCTTCAATGTTCATCCATATGGTGGCATGTGTCAGTAGTACATTCCTATTTATGGTCGAATAATATTATTTATCAGTTCATTATTTCATAGATATTTGTGTTGATTTCATCTTTTGGCAATTTAGGAATAATGCTGCTATGAGCATTCATGTGCAAGTTTTGGTTTCAACACTTATTTTTAATTCTTTTGGATATATATACCCAGGAGTGGAATTGCTGGGTCATGTGGTAAGTCTATGCTCAACTTACTTAGATAACACCTGATATGGTTTAAATGCTTGTTCCCTCCAAAATCCATGTTAAAATTTAGTTGCCATCATAACAGTATTAAGAGGTGGGACCTTTAAGAGGTAATTAGGCAATAGAGATTGGTGCTGTTATAAAAGGGCAAAAAAGAAGCCCTCATCTTGTCCTTCACTTGCCCTCTCACCTTCCGTCATGTGATGACACAGTAAGAAGGCCCTTGCCAATGTCAGCGCCTTGATATTGGACTTCCCAGCCTTCAGAACTATAAGTCAGTACATTTCTGTTCATTATAAGTTACCCAGTCTCGGGTATTTTGTGTATAGCAGCACAAAACTAAGACACCACCAAACTGTTTTCCACAGCAGCTTCACCATTTAACATTCCCATGAGTTGTATGATTTGAAATCTTTTTGACACAATGCCATCTAAGTTTTTCCAATGAGCTGTGTGTTTTTGTTTTGTTCATTCCAGTGACAATAGTGGGGGTACCAGGTTATGCATGGCCATCACTTGGGCAGCACAAGTTAATGTACTGTCATCCCAAATGAAGGTTTCGAGTTCTGATCTCAAGAAGCCTAGGTGGTAATGTGATAGCTTGAAGTGGTTCTGTGGTAACACAACAAGGCATCATGTGACCAAGGCAACCTGTAGCCTGCTTGTCCCAAAGGGGGGCGGTGGTCAATGACTGCTCAGCCCCAGTGCTGGAAACCTGGCTTTGTAAGTAAAATCTCCCAACTAGAAAATCTTAGAAACAAATTAAAAAAATAGAAAAGCCAATGTGGGCAAACCAATGACGTTGCAGGCCAGTTGAGACTTTTGCCTTAGGGTCTTCTCCAATGAACCATAGAAAAAGAATTTTGTTGAGTGGCCCTACTGACCTCTAAGATCCCATCCTTTGAGTTCAGACAAAAAGAAACCAGGTCCATACTTCATTTAATGCACACTACCATCAAACCTATCCCAAATAATATTCTTTGCATTTTAACCAATGGGATTTTTTTCTTTATTCTTCTTCCAGGACTTGTTGTACCCCTCAAGGAAAGAGAAGTCACAGTATGGCCAGTCCCAGGTCCCCAGGAGGTCTTTTCTCTCTCTCCCCATTATGAAAGTCACACGTGTGAAGCCAAGTGTAACCAAGCAGAGATGAAAGAGGGATTGTTTTCATTTAACAAACATACATAGTTTTTATCTGGCCATGAAATGCATATTTGCTTGTTGGAAAAGAATGCAAAAACTCCGAAAAATATAAACAAAAAAACTACCCCAAATTCCATATCCTAGACCACTGTTAAAATTTGGTGATCACTTTTCCAGACAATTATCTGTGAATATTTAGTCTGTACTCAATCTATACTCTTTAGTATATACACAGTGTGATGTAAACACTAACTTTTCATCCATGATACACCATGTGAACTTTCCATGTCAATAAAATAGTCTCGGCATAATTATCTTCAATAGTTGCCTAGAAGGTATAATTTCACCAATCACTTGCTGATTGCTATTTAAATATTTCCATTTAAAGACAATTATAATCAGCTTTTTTATTAGTAATTACTGGTTATTCACCCTACTAATTCTAGAGAAAATTCTCCATTGACTGCAGTGAGTGATAACCCCCAATTTCTATCATATGTGCTTGAGGGAATCCATCTTCTGACCTCAGACATTACTGTTTCCCGAGTCCTTACACCAGCACAGAAGAAATAAAATGCCTCTAAGGCTGACATCGAAAATCTCAAACTTAAGTGACTGCAAATATCATAGCACTTGGTCTAAGAAACGAAGAGTCATCTTCTACTGACATTTGAAGGGACAACAGTAGTTTAGTCTAACATGTATGCTTTTATAGATGAAGAAATAAATTAAGTGCTTACCTGAGGTCTCATGACTGGTTAATGCCTTTGTCTAGACTTGAACTCAGGTCTCCTAACTTTTGGTCCAGAGTTATTTCTGTTCCTTACACTGCTCAGTTCTGAGTCCTCTAGGTTCTGACTATCCAAGGTATGGCGTACAAGCCAGCAGCATTGGCCTTGCCTGGAAACTTGTTAGAAATGCAGACACTCAGGCTCTGCCCCAGACCTGCAGAATCAGAACCATGTGGCTGTTGAAGTTTGAGAAGCACTAGTTTAAAGTCAGTAGTGTTTTTAGGGTGCATTTCCATGGCCCCCTTCCAGACACAGAAGATGTGGCCTTTAGTGGACAGGATTAAATGATGGAGAATGCATCTGCTGAAGAACTAGACAGTGCTCAGTGTTTCAAAACAACTTCTCAATATTATTTCAAGTTCAAAGAGATGCAAGACAGTGCAGATGCTGACAGAAACTAAAGTCACCTTGCAAAATCCCCTGAAAGCAAACCAGTTTCCATCAACTAGAACCCATTGGCCAATGAGGATGAGTCCTGTGCAGTTAAACCCACCAGGAGAGCTTGGTTTGGCAAGTTGGGACTGATGGTAAAGTTAACTTTTATTTTTTTCAGAATTTCTGGTTTTTCCCTGCTTCCCTTGCTTCCAGAAGGTGCAGAACCAAGAAAAGGAATATTCGGACCAGCTTAGGGTCTCTTTGTTTGTGATTTGGTGTCTAAAACAAGACATTTGATTTGGAGGCAGAGGCAGGCAATGACTTACCAAATAAGCCTTCAGTTGTGAACAGGGTTGAGCCCTTTGGGGCACTGTGTCTTCCATTTGGTGTTATTCCCCTTCCCAACAGCGCTCTCTGCCGCAGAAACCTATCCTTCCACTCTTCCTATCAAAACCTACCAGGGAAGAGGTCCAGTGCCAGTCTTTCACAACTTAGTGAGAATTTTTAAAAAAAATTTATTTTAAAGATTTGGGGTACAATTCAGGGTTAGGTATACAAATGGTCATTGTACAGGTACAGTTTGGACCTCCCTTTGGTCCCCGCTTCACCTGGTTTGAGATCAGGTACGCTTATTGATGAAATGTCTCTTTCCTGCCCTGGCAGTTTTCCACTAATGCCAATCACTTTCTTGTAGTATTATAATTGTTCAAGGTCCGCTTATAAGTGAGAACATGTGGTACTCAGTTCTTTGTTTCTGTGATAGATCACTGAGTATTACAGACTCTGAGTACATCCAGGTTGCTGCAAAGTTCATAATTTTGTCCTTCACTTAGTGAGAATTTAAATCAGCTTACACTTTGCATGCCTCTAACACCATTTGCTGGATGTGGCTACTTAAAAACATACCTACTTCTCTAGGAATGGAGTCATTGTTATATATTTTTGAGCATTTATTATGCACTAGTGTATAAGGCTCATCTTCTCTTAATCCCCACAGCAGTTTTAGGACAGAGGCATTATTATGTCCATTTTGCAGATAAGGTTAAAGTGTCATGAGGTTAAGTAAACCAGGTTCAGTTCTACACATATATATTCTAAACTATGTGAGGTTCTAGGGAACATGACTTTTCCATGGCCCTTGGATCCTTTACTTTATATACAACAGGGGTTCAATAAACACCTAACCTTTTTAGAAAGCTAAATATATTTTATTTTAACCCCCTGATTGATGTATCATTAAGTATAAACCTGTCCTGAAAAAAGTTGGAGGTAGGGATGGGAAAAGAGTGTATGGAGAATTAAAAATCCCTAAAATTCATCTTGACAACCTGATTTGATGTCTAACAATCTTCCAGACAGGAAATAATTCTATCTTCAGGGGCCAAAATTTTCAGAAACTAAGCTCAGAGAACTGTTCGGGATCCAAGTGCTTCAACTGACTGCTTGGTCAGTTCTCTAAATATATGACATAATTGCCTCTACCCTATCCCTCTGTATCTTCCAACGTTAATTTACTATTTGCTATGTTCTATCCATTATACTGTGACCTGGGATTGTCAGAAGAACCTTGGATTTGGCACAAGGAAGCCTGGATTTGGGTTCTAGGTTTGAGACCTTGGGCAAATGACAGCTTCTCTGAGACTGCCTTGGAAAATGGAGATAATGGTACTTTCTCTGCCACTGTGCTAGGACCCAGTGCGTGAAGCAATTTGAATGCTTATGTCAGGACAGTGCCCACATTTACTTCTGATGACTATTGCCACCAGGATCCATTGATGGGGAAGGCCTGGCCATAAATCTACTCTAACACAATCAGAACAAAGTGAGTACAAAACCAGGAGACAGGCAGGGAGCCCTTTTGTTTGTGTAGTGAGTACTTAATGACTGCAGAGTTTGAGTCTGCTCCTTCTCTTGACCACTCAGAAAGCAATGGAGTGTCCCAGCTCCGAGTCTATGTCCACAAGGCTCCTCGCTCCTCCTGTGGGCCTGTCTTCCAGAGTTCTTGGGGGTATACAGCTGCATAACTTTGAGGGGTCATGGTCACAAGGCCTAGAGGCTACGGTGTACCCCTAGCTGTGTGTAACCATGGCTCATGTCCTCAGAGTCCTTCTGGAAGGCAGATCAACCAGCCTACTTTTCATTCTGCAGGACCAGAGCTGCTGTGGGGAGCTCCGCTGGTTGATCACCTGCTTGTCTGGTCCAGTGGGGCTGAGTTCCCACCTACATGTCCTCCATGTTTTCTGTTTTGTTTCTCAGTGTTGATGACTGTGGGCTGTTTGGTGGTCCACTGAATGTGCGGGCTCAGCTCTGGGTAAACAATGACAATGTGAACGGTTCCTTTCCTTCCTTCTTTCCTTCCTTCCTTTCCTTCCTTCCTTCTTTCATTTTTCTTTCTTTCTTTCTCTCAAGTCAGGGTCTCACTCTGTCACTCAGGCTAGAGTGCAGCAACATGATCACAGCTCACCCCGGTCTCAACCTCCCAGGCTCAGACAATCCTCCCACCTCAGCCTCCCAAGTAGCTGGGACTACTGTAGGTATGCACCATCACGCCTGACTAATTTTTTTATTTTTATTTTTTGTAGAGGTAAGATCTTGCTATGCTACTTAGGCTGGTCTCAAACTCCTGGGCTCACACAATCCTGCCTTAGCCTCCCAAAGTGCTGGGATTACAGGCATGAACCACTGCATCCGGCCTCTTTTTTTTCAATAGAATCTTATTCAATGCCTACTACAGACTTCTTCCTCCACTGACTACATTTTTTCCTTCCTTTTTTTCTGAGTCCTGTGTCCCCCACCACACTGCTCTTTCCACTCTGCTCTAGGGGAAATGACCTGACAAACTCATTGATGCTTTGCAGCTGGTGAACATCTTCAAGGAATGCCTGGAAAATGTCACTTTTGTTTTTGAGATGGAGTCTTGCTCTGTTGCCTCAGCAGGAGTGCAGTGGTATTATTATAGCTAACTGTAGCCTCAAACTTCTTGACTCAAGTGATTCTCCCATCTCAGCCTCCTGAGTAACTGGGACTACAGGTGCATGCCACCATACTCATCTAACTTTAAAAATTTCTTTTTGGTAGAGGTGATGTCTCACTGTGTTGCCCAGGCTGGGGGTCACATTTAATCTAAATAAACTAATCTCTACCTCATGCAGGGGTCATGCTAATCTCTTTATCGTTCCAATTTTGGTATATGTGTGGTGGAATTTCTAGAATGGGTGGCAAGTAGTAGAGAAGATATTTTAGGACAAAAGGCTCTTCTCAATATGCCTGAAATTTCACCTTGGAGAAAGCCATCATCATTTCTTGCTTAGATCATTTCATAGTTTCTCTGTTTTTGTCCTTGCCCCCTCATGATCCATTCTCCATATAGCTTCCAGAATGATCTATTCAAGTTAAATCATATCATTCCTCTCCTTAAAATCCTCCAATAGTTTTCCATCCCACTTAGAATGAAACCTCAATGCCTGCCCATGTCTACAAAGCCCAGCATGAAGTGGATTCTGCCCCTGACCCCATGGTTTGCTCACTCCCACCAGCCATGTTGGCCTTCTTGCTGTGTTTGAATACATCAGAGTTATTCTCACTTCAGGGCCTTTGCACTTGCCATTCCCTGTTTCCAGATACTCTAATGGCTTGTCTTTCCACTCGATTCCGATATTTGCTCAAACATTAGCTTCTCAAAGAGGTCTTCCCCGACCATCCTACTAAGACAGTCACCTACTCAGCCCCTTCCTGTCCTTTTACCCTGTTGAGTTTTTCATCATAGTACTTATTGTCCCCTGGAACAACACCACCCATTTATTTAATTGCCTGCCTGCCTCCCCACTAGAATATAATTGGGATATTTCCTATTATATTGGCACTACATTCCTAGCATCTAGCACAGAGCCTGGCACTTAGGAGGAACTCAATTAATATTTGTTGAACTAATAAATGATGGCCTCTACCTACATGTAAAACTGATCTTGCACAGAGATGGTTTCAGTTCTTCACCGCCAGAAATGAGAAATTCACAGCAGATTCTGAAGAGTATACAGGGTGGCAGATTTTGTGCTTTCTTCAGGTATGACAGTGAATTAGTCTTTTTGGCATATCTTTCAGAGCATAATTTTAATTTTCTCAAACAAAAACAAGAGCTATTTCATTATATATGTGTCCGTGTGTATCAAATATGCAATTAAAAACTTAACAGTAAGGATAAAAACAATTACAATATTCAGGAATGATCTCGGTTTACACTTCAGTTGTAAAAGTGAATTATTTGATCATTTGAATTTTTAAAAAAGTTATTGAACTTGGTTAGACTTGGTTTCTTGCTTTACATATAATACTTGTGAAATTCAATATGCTTATGAAATAAACACTTTACTTATTAAGAGACACTAATGACTTGTCTAGATATAACCAAGACAAAATAAATATCTTTGTAAATATAAATGTAAACTGAAGGGTAATTTATACAATCCCTCCTCCCCCAATTGCTCTTCTTTATTGTGTTTTAATGATACCAACAGTAGTTTCCCATATCCATTTTATTTGTGAGATGTACTTATTTTGCTATTTAAGAAGATTGCTATATTTAAATTAACTTATAAATTATACCCTGTAAAGCTCTCTTAGTAGTCAACCAGAAACCATATTATCACTGATTTTCTGAATAGTGAGGATGCTTGGAGAGACACTTTTAGAATGTAGTGTGCATACGAAATTGAATTTTCTTGTTCTCTTTGGTTTCGCATTTTTGTAGTAGTATGAATTTGAGATGGTAGGTTTTCCAGAAGGCAGTGTGACTTTGTGTGCTTGTTAGAAAAAAGTCAAATAACATTTCTCAAACCAACCAACCAATCAGCCAACCAAAAAAACCAGAAGCCTACACAGTTTATTCAAGTGCTAAGGATGCCCATACTTTTCTAGGAAGCAGAATTGAATTGGAAAAGTGGTTAGTCCTTGCTGTGACTTCCACCCAACTCCAATTCTGAGCATTGCCCAGTCTGCCTCTCACTCTGAGAAGTTTACTTCCCAAAGCCCAATCGGAAGCATCTTAGGGATATTCTTGACCTCCCATGTGAAGTGAAATACTTGTTATTTGTCAATTAAAGTTGAAGAAGAGTTTGCTTTATACAAGATTATTACATGGAGTAGAACACCATTTACTAAGTGGAAAGTGAGGAGAAAACAGATTGACAAATGATTTTCTTGTGGATTCATGTAAAAATCAGAAAAACAATGGGTTAGTGGAAAAGGCGTGGAATGGAATGGCGATTGTAGAAGTTGGGTCTATTTCTTGTTAGCTCAGTCACGGAACTCTGCGGAGGGGAGTAGAGCTTTGAAAAAGTCCATCATACTTTAAGGCAGCTGGTTTCCACCCCAGGAGACATAGGGGAATTACCAGGGGAAATTTTTCAAATGACACTCTTCCTTACTCCGAGGACTTCTGATGTTCCTTGGGATCGGAATATGGGTTGGGTATCTTCCATTTCCCACCCCACCCCCTGATCTATTCTTCACCTTCCTCCATTCTGCTCTATGCCCAGGGTGGCTGCTGTATATGGGTGGCCAGGACCCCTCCCCATTGGGTTTGGCCACTAGGATGTAGTGGCAGGAAGTTGGAGGGCAAGAGAGAGTGCAGTTGGGATATTTATTCTCTAGGTCCTCTACATACTAAGTCAACATGGCTTACTGGTTTGTGTGGTGTAAGAAGCAGCTCCCACAGATGGCTGCCCCACAGCTATCCTTCTGGTCTCTGGTTACTGCTTTTTTCTCTGCCCTTCCTGGTTTAGGAGTAGCACCTGGTTTATTACTTGCACTGCAGTACTGCATTTTCCTTTGGGATTTCCTTAAACTCTGACAACATCTCTGCAAACAGTTCCCTCATTAAATACTCTTTAATCTATACTAATTGAGTGTGCCATTTGCTTCTAGCCAGGATCCTGTTGGTGGGTGTTGGATGGAGAGTGGATGAAATGGTTGTCTGGTCTTCAGATTAGCAAGAAAGCCTAGGTCAGGAAGAAGCAGGAGGGAGAAGAGAATGGGGTAGAGGAGCAGTTACTAGAACAGAGAATGCCTGGGATGTTACCACTTTTCCTTTACTTTAGGGTCTGTAGAAATCCTGATTAGCCTGGAAGCAAGTTCTGGACAGCAAAGACCAAACTTGTTAATTTGTAAAACCAACTTGGTTGTGGCCACTCATTAGACTACTGCATATTATGCTTTAAAGAGAAAACAGTACACAGGAAACATTACACTCCTTTTCCCCTCACTGACTATTTCAACTAATAGGCCTGTAGATTAGTCATTTTACTAATGAGTATTTTTACCCTGGCCTTCAGTGAATTAGGCCTGAAAGGGGCCCTACAAACTTTTGGAAAACCTCATGAAAAGTCCTGTTATTGTTGATTCTTTAGCAGAGAGGTGGGACGTGCCAGGGACCAATGTTTATATATTGGAGCTATATTTGGAAATTTTATTGTTTATCTAAAAATATCAAATGAGAAAACTGAAGGATTCTATAATAAATGGAACCAAAATAGTACATTCCAGGACCTGATGTGTTTTTATTTTTCACCGGACTCTAAGATTTTCATAATCCAGAAAAGCAAGCAAGGGAAAGACTATTTCACCAGGTCCTGTACATCAGTGTGTGTCAACCAGGGGCAATTGTGCCCCCTGGGGGATGCTTGTCAATGTCTGGAGACAACCAACACTTTTGGTTGTCACAACTGGCATCTCATGGGTAGGAATCAGGGATGCTGCTGAACATCCCACAATGCACAGGACCCCTCCACCCCCACTCCCCAACAAAACATTATTTGGCTTAAATGACAGTGCTGAGGTTGAGACGCCCTTCTCGGCATAAAATTACAGCTCCATTAGTAATAGGTGTTAAATAATGTTTATAAATTTGCAATTTAAAAACCACCCTCTGGCTGGGTTCAGTGGCTCAGCCTGTCATCCCAGTACTTTGGGAGGTCAAAACTAGTGGATTGCCTGGGCCTGTGGGTTCGAGACCAACCCCGGTAACTTGGAGAGACCTCGTCTCTACAATAAATCAAAAATTAGCTGGGCATGATAGCACGTGTCTGTAGTTCCAGCTACTTGGAAGGATCATCGGAACCCAGCAGGTCGACGCTGGGGTGACCATGAGCTTGCCACTGCACTCCAGCCTGAGCGATGGAGCAAGACTACAACTCAGAAAACCTTCCCCCAAACCCACCCACTCTAATCATGTTAGGTACCCCTAGTTTAACCAATATCATTATAAATCACTCACTAAATATTATTGCCTTAGAATTTGTGGTGTTTTGAAAATGGCAAGTTGAATGCAGTACATAATTGATGTTTTTCAAAATAGAAACCAAGGTAGTTGGTCGAATGGAATAAAATCATTTTGGAGCACACAGAGTATGTTTTGAAAGTCCCTCTCTAATCAAAAGCATTTTGCCTTCTGATTGTGGTTATAACTAAAGAGATGCTCAGCCCAAAAAGAAGCAGTCTTAGATGCAGAGTACAGACCAAGGCAAGAGATAAGAATCTAGGGCTACTTGGGAAGGATTTTTACCAGACACAAAAGTAACAAATGTCCTATCTCCTTTTCACCCAAAATAGTTTTGGCTTGAACCTGAGGTCCACCAGGTGTCTTTGAGTAAAGAGGAAAAAATCTGTTCTGGGAATTGACTACTGTACCCCTACCTCCAACTATTGAAGCTTGCTGGAGAGGCCAAGAGTGCATTACTTATGTTTGTCACTAAGGGACTTGGTGTGCTTGTAAAAATCCCCTTTGTTAAACCTTACTGTGTGCTGGAGAAGCAGGTTCAGGAGAAATCAAAGAACTATTAAATATTCTAAAAACCTTTTATGGCAAAGAAAAATCAGTCTGGTATTAAAATTAATGAAGATTCTGGAAAAGAATACATGAAATCACTAGAAGGATGAAGATAGAGAAACTATTTTAAGGTCAGTCTCCAAGAAGATGGAGAAAACAAATGTGACCAGGTAGAAGGAAGTGCCAACCTTTTCCAATTAATTATCCAAAGGGAGGATACATTTCTTGGAAAAACTGATCTATGCAAATGTGCAGCTCCAAATACTATTCTTCCAAGTTTAGTAGAAGAATCTTTTCAAGGGCTTCACCAGTTCAGGAGTTTGAGAGCACTTGAGAGATTTCTGTTTCTCTCTAAAGGAATGTTCTAGAAGCAGAAATTGGTATGCTTAGGGTAACCATGCTAAAATGACGAAGAGTTCAGATAGGCCCAAGCTGTAGGAATTTAACCAGGTTGTTCAAGTAATGGGTAACTAGAGGGTGAAACTTGCTGCCAAAGTTGTGCAACTTGACTTTTCTGGACCATCCAAGTTGAGCTCCCTGCCAGGTAAGGGTATGGGGGAGTATGTGGCTGTCCTGCTGACCCCTACTATTCAGTTTGCCAGGACTGGGCTCTCCCACTGACTATTGAAGAACATTCTCGTTTCTGAGCCAATGAAGTCCCATGATAATATGGTAGTGAATTGGGATCAGCATACACCAGCAAAGTCAATAATACTACTACTGGACCATAAGTAACTAAAAATGCTATGAATCTTGTTATGAAAACTGCTTTTCAAGGATAAACCAATCAATGGTTTATCCTAAGCAAAACAGTATTTGAAAGCAAGAGAGTAAGTCTGGAAGAAAAAAGAATTTGATGTGGTAAAGACAATTCCAACATGGACTAGCAAGGAATTGAAGATGGTCACCCCCAACCCCAAGGGAATAAAGCTAATGACAATTATACCTGATGCTTGTTTGCCCCTTACTGTCTGCCAGAGACTGCTAGGTACTTTTATTAACATTACTGTATTGTGGCCAGGCACGGTAGCTCATGCTTGTAATCCTAGCATTTTGGAAGGCAGAGATGGGGTATTGCATGAGACCAGGAACTTGAGACTAGTTTGGTCAACATAGTGAGACCTTATCTCTACAAAAGTAAAAGAAAATTAGCTGGGCACAGTGGCACACACGTGTAGTCTCAGCTACTCGGGAGACTGAGGGAGGAAGGTCACTTGAGCCCAGAACTTGGAGGCTGCAGTGAGCCATGATCATGCCACTGCACTCCAGCCTGGGTGACATTCAAAACAGAACAAAACATTATTGTATTGAATCCTCCTCACAGCTCTATGAAGTAATTGCTACCACCTCCATTTTATAAATGACAATCTGAAATGCAAAGATTTTAAGTAATGTGCCTGAGTTCCCATAGCTATAAAGTAGCAGAGATGGGATTTGAATCCATGTCTGTTTGATTCCAAAGTCCAAGCTATTAAATACTATATTCTACTGGCATAAACTTGCTGGCTCTGTGGTGAAGCAGGTTGACCCAGGGGAGCAGCAGACGATTCATCACTTGGGTTTTTAGACTGAGCAAAATATTAGTGTGTATGGCATAGGAAGTAGTCTCTAATGGCTCAGGGGTGGGTGAAAATCATATCTGGAACTTCCATTTCTGAATGGTAAGGACTCTTGATCAACGGCACTAGCCATGTTAGTATAGCCCATCGCGTTTCCCCAGTTCCTTCACACACTCTTTCTCATCTGATCCTCACTTGGGAGGAGGCAGGCCCCTTCTCAAAGATGTGATGGACAACTTCACCAGAAACAAAGTGCTGCCAAGTTACTTATCATCAAAAATATGTGGGAGGAGGGGGAAATGTGATTCCAGAAATGTTGCTTATTTCAACCCTGAGCGGTTCATAGGAGTTTATAATTTATTTCCATAACAGTGTGATTGCTTCCTTTTCAACAAGACTTTGACTCACTCAGAGGAATGTATTCCATTACATGTCTGTTGGCTTCAGGCTTTCTGTAGAACCCGTTGGTTGCCATGACAACCGGGACTAACAAAATACAAACCATAAACTCTTTCAATGCTGGTCACTAACTTGCTTCTAACAGTCCACCTCAGAGCTGTGGAAGCAGATGGTGTTTCTGAGGTGGTATAGATTGATATTCTCATTCAGTTGGATGGTTCCCTCTTCTAGTTTGAAAAAAATCTCAAGACATCTGCTTTGGGTTCAAGGGAAACTTGGACATCAAGGTTTTTGGTCTCTGTGGCTACAAAGTGTTTAGAGTGGAATCTTCAGCCATATTAATCTGTTCTTTAAAACCTTGTATTTCTCATACCAAAGAAATTTTAACTCTGCTTGAAGCAAATGAAAAGATAATATACCAAACTTTAGTAATGGCCTGATATAGCTCAACCCTTCAGCACTTATGACTGAAGTAACTAACTCTTATACCCCACATCTTTAAAACCAAAAAGAAAGAAAATAAAATTGAAAGTAAATAAATTTGCTTAAAAGAAATCCTGATATCTGCTTTGCCAAACTCTTACCTACAGTGAATCTACAAAGAAAAAAAAACATGTTTATTCACAATACGAAAAGGATATGGGATATGTTTGAATTTTGAGAAACAAAATAATTTCTAAGATACCATAAAGACCCACTGGTTGTAGGTATATGGGAAGTTGGAGAAAGGAAAGGGGGAAGTTTAATTTGAAATACATTTTCTAAAGCTGTTTTTCTTTGTTCGGCACTCATCTTCAAATTTTCTGATAGCAATCTCCCTTTGAGTAAACACCCTCTACCTCACCCTCAATCATGTAAATCAGGTGCAGTTGACCCCCACCTCCATTCCAGGGATGAGCATGTGACACAAGCCTGGCCAATGACAATGTTGCACCCCAGTGGATCTGGAGATTGGCTCAAGGAGGGGTCAAAGCCAGGGCAATCTGAGCCAATAAAGGCTCAATTCCCTAATTTGTGTTGGAGCTCTTGAGACAGAGGGATGTTCTCCTGGGGTTGCTGAACACAATGTACAAAACTTAGCGCTATAGCAACTAGCTACCACAAGAAGATAATCTCCTGAGAATGAAGCCTAGAGGAAAAACAGGAGAGAGATGGAAAGAACAAGACCAATTTCTGATGGCATTGTTTGATCCCCTAGATCCAGCCTTGCCTGAAGTCTGTCTCTGAACTTTTCAGTTATTTGACCCAATACATTCCTTTTCTCCTTAACTTTAGTTTAATTGGATTTATTTGCAGCCAAAAGAGTTCTGATAACATAGAAGTATATCTATCTATCTATCTATCTATCTATCTATCTATCTATCTATCTATCTTTCTATCTATCTATTAACTAAATCTAATTTGAAAAGTAAAAGAGATCTTCAGGGATCCTGTTTTGGTGAGGGGATAATTACAGCATTCAATAAGTCTACTAATTCCCTTGTAATCAAGCCCTTGGGGGAAATCTATTTATTTAAATATTTTAGGTATCTCCCCTTACAATCTTATCATTTATTTTAATTTGTGCTCCTGAGAAACAGTTTGCTCAGAAAGGATACATTTAGACTCCCATCTTAACCTAACCATATTTGTGGAATTTTACTGTAGAAGACTTATGCTCATGAAGTCTCTTTTGGCCTGACAAATAACTGAACATGCTGGTGTCCTGATCATGAACAATTCTGAACTTCCAAAAGAAAAATTGAAAACATACTACTTTTTTAGTATGCAGCTTTAAGCTATTATTTCATTTAATAAACTTTTGTTCCATAAGTCATTGCATAGATTTTTTTAAAATTATAAAACATTTGGGGGCTCAGATAAAAAAAAAAGACCTTTATGACATTATAATTATCTTGTTTTTCTTTAAACATCTCCAGGAACTTTACACATTTTCCTATTCGCTACTGTCTTAGGGGGCTAATATATTTACTTTAATAGATTCTGTGAAGTATTAATAAAATGCTAAATGTTACATTATGACAGGGATCCTCAATGCTGGCTGCCGATTAAAATCACCTTGGGGAGTTTTTTTTTCGAAAATACTAGACCAATTCAATCAGAAATTTTTGGAATGGGATCCTGGCATTGGTGTTTTTTAAAAGCTCCCCAGGTGACTTTAATGTCCAGCCAAGGCTGAGAACAACTGCATTATTGGAAATATTGACTAGAATCTATAATTTGATTCAGTAAGGAATCACTTAATAAGTAATCCTTTAAAAACACTCTTAATTTTTCAAGGTGGACTTTTAAAAAATAATATGCTACAAATATATATTTGACCAGCTCACATGCTCTTGGGTACACTGAGATACCTTTTACACAACCCGACCCTTCAAAATTTCCTTTCAAAGTAACATATAAGAGGCTGGCTATTTGCCATGTGTTGGAACACCATTCTTCCTCTCTTCAAGGTAAATTATTTCCATTATTGTCACTAAATATTGCCTATTTGAAATCATTACATATTTCTACAATTGTCTCATTGTTAACTTTCCTCAAATAGAGTGCTAAACTTACTGTTTTTACTATTTTATTTTTTAAACTTACTATTTTTCCAATTTTGGTTAATGTTTGTACTTAGAGGAAGACCTATGATTATTATCTTAGACAATATTACTTTCTTCTCAGTTCTCAATAGTACATAAAATCTAAAAAGACTGAAAGAAATTTTTAGCAAGAGAAAGAGTGAGATAAAGACGGCAGTATGAGCCGGGCTCGGTGGCTCAGCCTGTAATCCCGCGCCTTTGGGAGGCTGAGGTGAGTGGATTGCCTGAGCCCACGGGTTCGAGACCCGACTGGGCAGGCAAGACCTCATCTCTACAATAAATCAAAAAATTAGCTGGGCGTGGTAGCGCGCGCCTGTAATTCTGGCTACTCGGAAGGCTGAGGAGGAAGGATCGCCGGAGCCTAGCAGGTCGAGGCTGCGGTGGCCGGGAGTGGCCACTGCACTCCAGTCTGGGCGCCAGAGTGAGACTCCAACTCAAAAAAAAAACAAAAAACAAAAGATGGCAGGATGAAGCCAACCATAGAATTCCTTTCCCTGAATGTAAACAAAAAAGATTTTGTTAAAAATAGCAAAAATGTAATAATAGAAATCATAGAAGAAAACAGGTATGATTTTATGCCAATAAATAAAAAAATAAAAATAAAGATATGGTGGCCAGAGGAAGAAATGGTAATTCGCGCTCTTGTTCTGGCTCAGTGGTATTCTAGAACAGGTTCATATAGGCTTGTGAGAGCCCACAGTCCATTTTTCAGGGATCTTTCAAGTCGGTTAATAAACACAGCAATTATCAAAAATTAAATTATGTACATTTATGATTAAATAAGTTGTATTTAAAACCAAGGTAGCCGGGCTCAGTGGCTCAGCCTGTAATCCCACGCCTTTGGGAGGCTGAGGTGAGTGGATTGCCTGAACCCGTGGGTTTGAGACCCGCCTGGGCCACTTGGCGAGACCTCATCTCTACAATAAATCAAAAAAAAAAAAAAAAAAAAATTAGCCAGGCGTGGTAGCGCGCACCTGTAGTTCCAGCTACCAGGAGGCTGAGGTGGAAGGATCGCTGGAGCCCAGCAGGCGAGGCTGCGGTGGCCGGGAGCGGCCACTGCACTCCAGTCTGAGCGACAGAGTGAAACTCCAACTCAAAAAATAAATAATAAAAATAAAAAAAATAAAACCAAGGTAGTACATTCTCAAAAATCATCATTTCCTGTTGTTTTACTTCATTTTAGCATTATCTATGCTCGGGAGGTTATTTATCTACTGTATCCATATGGTGGAAATACTATATAATGATGTATTATACTATATGATGACATGTGTTCCAATTCTACATTTAATAATGTCATATTAACAGCTTGAAATCGGCTATGGTGAAAGAATTTATACTATGAGAATCGGCATACCTTATATATTGGAAATTTTTATTGTTGAGTGCCAGTTATTAAACATTTACCACTACACCAGAGCTCTTTTTTTTTTTTTTTTGAGTTGGAGTCTCACTCTG
>NW_007043443.1:0-21669 GCF_000164805.1 Carlito syrichta | reverse complement strand
TCACCCAGGCTGGAGTGCAGTGGCCGCTCCTGGCCACCGCAGCCTCGACCTGCTGGGCTCCAGCGATCCTTCCGCCTCAGCTTTCCAAGCAGCTGGAATTACAGGCATGCGCTGCCACGACCGGCTGATTTTTTGATTTATTGTAGAGATGAGGTCTCGCTGCCCAGGCGGGTCTTGAACCCGCGGGCTAGGCAATCCACTCACCTCAGCCTCCCAAAGGCGTGGGATTACAGGCTGAGCCACCGACCCTGGTTTACCACAGCTCTTAATCTCACTCCCACTTCCTGAAGTCATAGTAGGGGAGAAAAAAGTGAATTGACAAAAATCCAAATTCTCACTGGTAACTCTTAATTTAGAGAGAAAATAATTGATGAGGAAAGTAAGAAGCCCTAGGAAAAAAACAAAGGAAACGCCCTATTTTGCTAAGAACTCTGAAGATATTGTTCATTTCCTTCAGGGCTAGATATGGCTATGGAAAAGAATTAAACCAGCCTGACTGTTTCCTTTTTTTATGGTTGTCTTGTTTCTTTCTGCCTGGATGCTTGATTGAAATTAAATTATTTAATAGTTCTGCATCTTTGTTCTAGAACAGAAAAGTGTCCTTTAGATCCACAGCACAGTTATTGATCTAAGTAAATGTAATATTGACACTACTTTAATCTACCATGCGTATTCCAATTTTGCCAACTGATTCTGATTTTATTTTTCAGAGACAGAAAAATAAAATCCCTTTAGCGTGCCATTTACTACGGATTCATATAAAATTGGGGGCAAAAATTCCAAGCATAAAGATGCAGCATATTAGAAATAGGATATGCCTCGAAGTGTGAGGTCTGAACTCCTAGTGTAGGATATGGAAGAACTTTCGTAAAGTGAGTCTGTGTTGTTGGGGACACACAGTCCCAGTTAAGCTCTCTACTTCTACCCCTCCGACCATATCATTGTGTAGAGAAAAGTGTCTAGAATGCTTCATTTAGACCTCAAACTGGAGCTCTGAAAGAAAGATAAATACATTTTAGGTAAACTAGAGAGGGTCAATCATTTATCCACACTATGGCAGAAAAAACAGACATCTGCTAGCACTGAGATGGAGAAAATAAAAGTAAGACAAAGAAACAAGATAGCATGCTGAAACAACAGATGTGGCAAAAAAGGGAGATGCCAGAGTTAAGAAAACAAATTGAGGACCGGAACAATATTATTAGAGGTTGAATAAATTAATTAGGAACAGCAAGAAGAATGAATATAAAGTATAATATTAAATTAATGACAGAGAAAAGGCTTGAGAATATGTAGTTAGAACAGAGGAAAAAGATGAATGTTACCATTTTAGAATGTTAGTAACTAAACAGAATTGGGTAACATCTCAATATCTCAGAATTAACATCACAAATGACGAACAGATAAACACCAGATGAATGTGATACCCTGAAAAGGACACAACAACACTTACATAGGATTCTGACGGGGAATATATAACTGGAATCTAAAGGACATTCTATTTAAAAAAGCAAAAGATCTATATTTTAAAATGTTTATGTCATCAGAGACAAATACTGATGAACTGATTCATATTAAAGGGGCTTAAAGAGCATGGCAACTTAATGCAATACATGGTCTTATAGAAGATCCTGCATTACATGGGGAAAATGCCATAAAGAACATTATTGAGTCAGTCCATATTGTTTAAAAAATGTAATATTGTCAATATTGCATTGACTAAGATTGATAACTGTGCTGTGGATCTAAAGGACACCTCTCTAGTCTAGAACAAAGATTCAGAACTATTAAATAATTGAATTTCAATCAAGCATCCCGGCAGAAAGAAAGAAGAAAACCATTAAAAAAAAGGAAACGGTTAGAATGGTTTAATTCTTCTCCATAGCCATATCTAGCCCCAAAGGAAAGGGAACAGTATCTTCAGAGTTCTTAGCAAAATAAAGTGTGGCCTACATATTTTATAGTCAGCCAGGTTGTCCTTTAAATATAATAATTTATTAAATTCATTTAAAATAAAACTTCCAAATAAAGAAGAACATTAAACAACAGTAAGATTTCAACCCAGATGTCATTAATTGGATAAAATAGAACTGCTATTTCAGGAAAATATTTGAACAACAGGGGTTGTAGGGTACAAGATCAATATACAAAAATCAATTTCATTTCTATCTACTTGTAATGGGCAATCAAAAAATGGAATTAAGAAAACAATTTTTCTTATAATAGCATCAAAAATAATAAAAATAATTAGGAATACATTTTTAAAAAGGAGTATAAAACATATAAATTAAAAGAAGTTCTAAATAAATGAAAAAATATCTCCTGTTCATGAGCCAGAAGAATTGACATCATTAAAATGGCAACAGTTCTCAAATTAGCATACAGATTAAATTTAGTCCCTATCAAAATTCCAGTTAGCTTCTTTGCAGAAATAGATAAGCTGGCCCTAAAATTCACATGGAAATTCAGAAGATCCAGATTAGCTGAGAAAAGAACAACGTTTGAGGGCTCACACCTCCCAATTTCAAAACTCACTACAAGTCTGATATAGTGGCTCATGCCTGTAGTCCCAACACTTTGGGAAGCTGAGGCGGGAGGATAGCTTGAGTCTAGGAGTTCAAGACCAGCCTGAGTAACATAGGGAGGCCCTATCTCTACAACAAATAAAATTTTTTTAAAAAACTGCACATGGCATGGTGGCATGTGTCTATAGTTCTAGCTACTTGGGAGGCTGAGGTAGGAGGATCACTTGAACCCAGGAGTTCGAGGTTACAGTGAACTATAATCATACCACTGCATTCCAGCATGGGCAACAGAGCGAGATCCTGTTGCTAAAAAACAAAAACAAAAACAAATTATTACAAAGTTACAGCAATCAAAACAGTGTGGTGCTGGTATAAGGATGGGCATTCAGCTCAATGGAATAAGATTGAGAATCTAGAAATCAAACACATTAACATTTAATTGATTTTTGACAAGGGTGACAAAATAATTTAATTGGAGGAAGAGATTTTTCAGCAAACAGTACTGGACAACTGGATATTCACATACAAAAGAATGAAGTTGGAATTCTTCTTCACTCCACATACAAAAAATATCAAAGGCAAAAATATAAAACTCGTAGAAGAAAAATAGGCCTAAATCTTTATGACCTTGGATTAGGCAATGGTTTTGTAGATACGGTACCAAAGTACAAGCAACAAAAGAGAAAGCATAAATTTGATTTCATCAACATTAAAGACTTTTGTGTTTCAAAGGACAGCATCAAGGCAGTGAAAAGACAACCCACAGAATGAGAGAAAATTTTTGCTAGGCATATATCTGATAAGGAATTCATATCTAGGATATATAAAGAACTCAGCAATTAAAAAATGCTAAATTAAAAAATTGGCAAAGGATCTAGAAAGACATCTCTCCAAGGAAGATATACAAATGGCCAATAAGCACATAAAAAGATGCTCAATATCAGTTACCAAGGAAATACAAATCAAAACCACAATGAGATATCACTTCACACCCCACTAGGATAGCTATAGTTAAAAATCAGAACCTAAGAAGTGCTGGTGAAGATGTGGGGAAATCAGGCCCCTCATACGCCGCTGGTGGGAATGTAAAATGGTGCAACTACTTTGGAAATTAGTTTGGCAGTTCCTCAAAGAGTTACACATAAAGCTACCATGTGACCCAGAAAATTCACTCCTATGTATACACCATGGGAAGTAAAAACATATGTCCACACAAAAGCTTGTACATCGACGTATATGAATAATAGCTGCATTATTCATAATAGCTAAGTAGAAAAAACCCTAGTGACCATCAACTGAAAAGTGTAGCATATTCATGGAACGAAATATTATTTGGCAATAAAATGAACTGAAATACTGATATATGCTATAATATTGGAACATTATACTAAGTGAAGAAACCAGTCCACAAAAGACTGTGCATTATATGATTCCATTTATATAAAATGTCCCAAATAGGCAAATTTGCAGAGACAGAAAGTGGATTAATGATCACCTGGGGCTGGGAGAAAATGAGGGGCGCCTGTTAATAGGTACAGGGTTTCCTTTTGGGGTGATGAAAATTGATTGTGGTAATTATTACATAACTGTAAATATATTAAAAATCATTGAACTGTACACTTTAAATGGGTAAATTATTTGGTATGGGAACTATGTCTCAATGAAAACTGTTATTTAAAAAGTGTTTAAACCAGAGGGAAGAAATGGCATGGAATTTAACTAGCATAAGAAGAAAACTTTTGAGCTATTTCAACATTGAACAGATCAGAATTCAGAACCATCCCCACTTTAGCTCAAACAGAGATGAAGAATGGCAATTCACACACATGGTCATTTACTAGGCAAGATACTTTTTGAGTTACTATGTGGCAGGCATTGGTCTGGGTGCTGAGGATAGTGAACAAGACAGGCATAAACGCCAAACTCATAGTACTTAGAGTGTTCTCGAAAGACATAAATTAAATAACTAATCACAAAATTAAGTAAACTCCCTAGAAGAAAAATACAGATAGCAGGAAAAGGTATAATGGAGGATCCTAATCTAATCCAGGAAGGGAGAGAAGGTTTTTTTCAGGGAACTAATGTTTGAGTTGGACTCTTGAGAATTATTAAGAATAACCAGGTGAAGTCTGAGGTAGAGATGATTTCAGACAGAGGGAACTGGGCCTCCTCTGCCAAGGAACCAGGGGATAGTGAGAAATGGGTGACAGCGCAGAGGATGCTAATGGGGCTGGCAGGCTCTACCAGGCCTCATAAGCCATGCTCGAAATCTGATCTTTATTTCAAAGGCCATAGGGAAGCTGTTGACAGACTGTAAGAAGGAGAGTTTTCAGTTGACATCTCCAGTATATTTTGCTGGCTAATTTCCCACTGAGTGGCATAAAAATGAAACTACTAGATTATGCCAGTAGAGATGGTGTGGGTCCCCCACATCTTACCAAATCTCCGAGTGCATGATTCTTATATTTTGGTCCTTGGGAAACAGTTTATGCAATTTCCAGATGGAAAAAGAAGGGGAGAATGTACAGAGGAACCCTTAGAAAATGAAGCTGGACCACGTGAGTTCTAGTGAGCTCAGCAGCATCAGTAACACACGAATCAATAATGACACACTTCAGATATATGTCGGAGAATGAGATCATTCCCATGACTCTAGGGTCTTGTTATTTACAGCTGCAATGCTAAAATTGGCACCATGGACACTTTGTAAAATATGGGTGGAGTAGCTCTTAGCCTCTGTTATATATTGCCTGAGCTATGATCTGGTATCCTCGATTGAGTACAGGTGAAAACACATGGAAAATAAATTATCTTACAATTTTCAATGTGTTTTCATTGACTTAACATCTGTTGGAAAATCTGTTCTGAGAATAGCATCAAGGAACTGATCTACATAGTGGTAATGGCCAACTGAGGCCTCTGAGAGATGGCTTCTTTGTTGGTCAAAAATTGCTTTGCCAAAGTTTTCAAGGCTATGGGGCTGCCTTGACAACGTTAAGTAAAACAAGTCACTGAAGTTCTTTAAATTTACCATAAGTCACACATTACAGTTGCTCTCAAATCTGGATCTTTGGAATATGTGTTCTCTGCTTGATTTATTTTAACTCTCTTTCCTTCTTGGCTGGATATGATGGTGGGATGTCTTCTGTGCTGTTAATGGCAACTTACAAACTTCTTTTTGTTTCTCCTTACCCTTGATCTTCCCTTCTTTTTTCTCTTCTTCTTTTACTGTGATCCTCTTTGTTTCTTGATCTCTTTCTTTTGACTGACCTGCTAGAATTTTGAGCTGTTATATACTATGGTCCCAGCTGCATAAGGATAATTCATGATGATCAATCACCAGGCGATATGTTTCATTAAAATAATTCAATTATACTATGTACAAAGTATGAACTCTTACCTCAGTGCAGCATTTGAGTCTGCTAGCCACCCTACTTTCTTTTTTGGCTTCTCTGGCATCGATCTCTTCTGCTTTCCTTCTGTCATGATTACTGTAATTGACACCTCAATGTTTATTCAAACTCAGACATAATTAGTCTAAGTCAATCATGGTGGTTCTATTCCCTTTGACCATGAGTGATTGCTTTAAGAACTTCTGCAGCCGTTTTCCCTCCAGCTTGGGGAGGAAGCCAACGCTATTTTGGACAAGTTGCAGAGAAGTGAACTTGGAGCCCTGATGTACTGTGACTGGAGCCCATGCTAGTGGACTTCTTATCGTGTGGCATCATTAGTCTCCTTGCTTAAGTTGATGTGAGCTAGGGTATTCTGTTATTTGCATCTAAAGTCACATTTACTGATGTTCCTTTATAGTTCTTTGACCTCTACCTCTCAGGCTCCTTCATTTGTTTTGCTACTTTCCATCTTAGACTTTGGGCTCACTCCTCTTTTCTTACTCTCCAATCTCCATGAGTGAACTCATCCATTCGTCTTGTGTCTACTACTGTGTACGTGTTTGATGACTTCTAGATCTAATTTCCAGCGTAACTGCTTTCTCAAGTTCTTTTTTATATTTTTTCAGCCTGGTGTCAATGATGGAATCAACCTTGACTGCATTTCACAATCATCTGTAAAACTTTCCAAATACATAGGTGTACATGCACCATCCCTGGGATTTGTGGTCCACTGGATTTAGAGCAAGGCCTAAGCACTTGCATGTATTTAAAACTCACAGGTGATTTCTGACACATAACTAGGGTTAAGAATTGATAGCCTGGAGACACCTCTTCCTGGCTATCTCCTGTGTTACTCAAACTTATCATATCTATGACTGAACTCTTTACCTCCCTCTTGTGCTCTTAGTCCCCTAAACTTTCTCCTCTTCTTGTAGACAAAGATGGGTCAGACATAGTGTCCTTCTTCATGGGTCTCACAAGCTAGTTAGACAGGCTGGGAATAGGTTGTGGAGAAATATATATCATTTTTTCTAGGGTTCCCAGGTCTCACCTGTCTGTGGGTATAGGCAGAGAAGCCAGCATAACAGCAAGCATCTAAATTTCACTAACTCTTGCCCCACTCCTGCTAATGTAGAACCTCTAGCCCAGTGATGTCCAATAGAACTTTTTGAGATGTATGAAATGCTCTATATCTGTGCCATCCAATACAGTAGCCACTATCCACATGTCTCTTTTGAGCATTTGAAATGTAGCTGGTACTATTAAGGAATGGCATTTTAATTTTAATTTTTCTTTTTTTTTTTTTTTGAGTTGGAGTCTCACTCTGTCACCCAGACTGGAGTGCAGTGGCTGCTTCCGGCCACTGCAGCCTCGACCTGCTGGGCTCCGGCGATCCTTCCGCCTCAGCCTTCCGAGTAGCCTGAATTACAGGCGCATGCTACCATGCCCGGCTGATTTTTTGATTTACTGTAGAGATGAGGTCTCGCTGCCCAGGCGGGTCTCGAACCCGCGGGGTCAGGCAATCCACTCACCTCAGCTTCCCAAAGCGCGGGATTACAGGCTGAGCCACCGAGCCCAGCAGAAATGGCATTTTTAAAGTTAATTTTAATTAATTTAAATAGTCACATGTGCTAGTGGCTACTCTAATGGATAGTGCAGTTAGTTCTTGCTAATCCTACTTGGTTACATCTGGGAACCTTTAGGAACTTAAATACAAGATAACTACCTCTTCTACCAGATACTACTTCTGCCCCACAGGCAACCTATGTGTGATTTTGACCTTAACCCACAAGAAGGGATATATTTTACATAGGATCCAGTACTTATACATGTGTACACACACATGTGCATACATATTCACATATACATATAAACCTACTTACATAAAACCTACTCCTATTCTTGTCTATTTAGAACTTCTGGTAATGAGCCACCAATTTAATTTCATGACCCACTAATGCATCATGCTCCATAATTTGGCAAGAACCAGTCTAGGGAGCTGTCTTGTCCCACTGGGTGCTTATCTTTCTACTTGTGGCACTGAAGTCTTGACCGGGTGTCACTACTGCTTGGCCAAGGGCTGTTCCTGGCTCACCAGGGCCCTGTAGTACCAGGGTTGTGGTCTGCAGTGGATAAAGGGAAAGGATATCTTTCTCCTTTTGTGTTTCTTTCTGTTAGTGGGCTTCCAAAGTGTGTGGTTGACACCTGAGTTTGGCTTCCAGGTACACCCTCCAGCTCATAAAGCTGTGCATTTCCATTGGAGGTTCAGAGGTAAGAAAATCTGAATGACAGACATTATGCTGTACTCAGAATTGCTTCTCATCCTTTGGCTCTTGGATTACCTCTCCTCCCTTATGACTAAGGTATCCTGTTGAGTCAAGCTCTTTGTGCTGGGATTAAGTTCTCTCTCCAGAGGCTCCCTAGCCTGCATATATGCAAAGCATCTTGCGAGCCCACCTCCCTCTTTGCCAAATGTGCATAAATTGCCTCAGACTCAAGGAACTTGATAGACACCGTAAAAGAAGTGTGCCATGGGACCATGGTTCAATTCGTTCTGTGTAGGGCTAAGGGAACCTCAGAAAGGGATGAAGAGGAGGAGACAATGAAGAGGTAACAGGTGAGTTAGTCTCAGAAGACCAGTAGAAAATTGCAGAAAGATGAGGGACTTGCGATGTTTCTTTCAGCTTTCCCAAGTCCAATCAATAGCTTTTCTTCTCTGCTTCCACACATTTTGTTCTTACCTCCATTATATACTTCTCATACTTTAGAGTTGTTTCTGTCTAGACTTTGAGATCTTCAGGTACAAAGACCATTTTTTCTTCACCTTTGTATCCTCAGCAACTAACATGAGGCCCTTCCTATGGGAGAGAGAAGTAGCCACTGAGTGAATAGGTAATGATGCTGGGGGCTTTCGCCCTGAGCCTTGGTATACTGGTATGTTAAGGTGAAGCTCATTTGCCTATTTCTTAGGATAATATATCAAAGCAGGGTTAGAATGATGTGTCAAAGCAGGTAATGTTGTAGACCCTAAAGTGAAAACATTAGGTAGAATTATTATTTTTCAAGATATAGCAGACCAAGGGTGATAGTGATTTTAGCTAAATCTTCTAAGCATGGCAGTAAAAAGGTATCTAGGTGTCTAGAAGGATCAATGGTACACAAAACAGATAAAGTTCTTACCTTCATGGAACTTTCTGTTTAGTGGGGGGAGATAGGCAACCAACCATGCAGTGACAGAGATGTGTGGCTGGGGATGCACAGTGGTCTGTAAGAGAATATAAACTAACCTAGGGAAATTAGAGGGGCTTTATGGAGGAAGAAGATAAAGCATGATCCTATGCCAAAGATGATCTGGGCAAAGAAGAAATAAAAGAAATAAAAGAGAGGGCATAGTAGGTATGAAGGCTGGGAGGCATGACACAGTAAAGGAACTGGAGAAAGTTCTGTATAGAGTATTGATACGTGCGTGGGGGAGTAGCAAGGGATGGGGCTGGAGAGATAAATATAGTACAGATCTTAAATGACACGCACACCATGGAAAGAAGCACGGAGTCTAACCCAACAATGATGGAAAGCCAATGAAGGATCTTAGAGAAGACTATGACTTGATAAGACTTATATTTTAGGCCTGGTGTGGTGGCTCATGTCTATAATCCAAGCACTTTTGGGAGGCCGAGGTGAGAGGATTGCCTGAGTCCACGGGTTCAAGACCAGCCTGGGCAATTTGGTGAGACCTCATCTCTAACAATAAATCAAAAAATTAGCCAGGTGTGGTGATGTGTGCCTGTAGTTCCAGCTACCTGGAAGGCCAAGGCGGAAGGATCACCTGAGCCCAGCAGGTTGAGACTGCGGGGGCCATGAGCGTGCCACCGCACTCCAGCCTGGGCGACAGAGTGAGACTGAGACTCAAAAAAAAAAAAAAAAGATTTATATTTTAGAATAGAAAACGGATTGTAGGAGGTTCAAAACCAGGGTTCACTGCAAAATCTAAGTGAGAAGTGATAGTGGCTGGGAGGCACCAGAGTTCATCTAGCTGGCCACAGGGGTGGAATACTCTGGACCACCTGGGACCACATGAGTATATTAAGTACCTGTGCACAAGAGAGAAAAAGAACAAGATGGGGGATGTGGGCTCTAACAGAGGATACAGGGCAATGAAGGCAAACCTATTTTATTATCTGTGCCAGTCCTAGATGAGTGTAAACTGAAGTAGATTCCTATGGGCTCTGCTGGTAATTGCTTCCAGAGACTCCAGGCCAATCCTAGGTCCTCCTCTGTCTAAGTGCCCTAGAGAGAATGGATAGATGGGTCCTTCTGGAGACTTACAAAGTAGGCTTGGGATCATCAGTGGCAATCTCAGAATCATCTCAGGATTTCTGCCCAAACACTGTAGCTGGGATGATGGCCTTAGCTGTAAGGTAAGACTGAAACTCTGGAGGTACTCAGCAACCGACCGTGTCCCTTGAACCCAGGAAGTTCAGCAGCCAGGGTCATGGCCTGCAATTGGAGCCCAGTGCAATGTTGGTATATTACATTCTGTCCCCAAATCAGATCTATGTCCAAGTCAAGTGTGCAGGTAAAAAATTGAAGCATTTGAGAACTGAATTGGCCTTTGAGATTGTCTACTGTGGTCTCCTGACCGAACTTCCATGAAAATCAGACTACAAACCTAAAGCAGCCCTTTAATCAACTTCCTTTCTGTTTCTTCTCCTGGATTTCCATGAAAATCTGTGAAGAAGAAAGGATTGATGTTTCGTTTTCTGTGAATGCCCATGTTCTTACCCCTTAGTAACATTTCTTGGGACTACTATAAGTAAGAAAACCCAAGAGGAAGAGGTGTGGGCAGAGCTGATACTATTTTTAGGGATTGAACTTGAATTCTGAAGGTGCTTCTGGAGGCTGCTGGAGACCCTCATTTATAAAGTTCGCCCCACACACAGAGCATCTGAAGAACACCACAGCCATGGGGAACTGAGGCCCGTCGGCTGTTGGAAGCCCGAGCACAGGTTGAAGTGGCATGAAAGAGTAAGTTTTGGTTCCAAAACTGACTTTGGCAGAGCACACTACAGACTCATTTTTGCTTTTGCTTTACTTCACTTTTTAAAAATTGTTCAAGTTCTTCTTGGACGTGTAGAAGGAGCTAAATCTAGGGGAAAACAGCAACACTGGCCTCTTAGTCTAACAGCATTTGTCTTTGCAGCTGCACAGCCCTCAAAGCACAGGTGTGCAGAGCATGATTAAATGACCCCAGAAAACTGACCGCCTGGGTGTGGTGTTCATTCTTCCATCCTGATGCAATTATCTCAGGGTGTGGGGACACTGCCTCACTCCCTTTTTTCCCTCCCCGCCCCCAAACTCTGGATTTCAGTTAACTATGAAAAACAGCAACACAAGGAGGCAGGTTTTATGCTGTTGTTGTTGATTTGCTTTTTGAACAACTTACTCTGGTCCCTTTTAGAAGTCTGCCCAAAAAGCAGGAAGCAAGCAAGGCAGAACAAACTTTTGAAAAATCTTTCAGCACCTTCATTGATCCAAATTTTAGTGTGATTTGGCAGAAAACACAGGGTAACATGTTCCAGTGTTTTAACTTCCACAGAATTGCCAGATTAGCTATTGTTTGACTTGTATGATTATTAATGAAATGTGGAAAAAAAAAGGGTGGTAACTGTGAAGCCTGCCGCAATGTCTAGACACGAGGGTGGGGGTGGGGAGATGGAATACCAAAGGAGACGACACAGAATTTCCTTGCGTTTGGCTTTTCTCAGGCTCAGTATTTCTGCAGTGCCACAATGACACATGGTCCAAAATATGATAGGTGAGAGATGATGTTTTGGTTAAAATGAAAAATCAAGTTTCAGGCTATAGACTAAAGACATTCCTCACTTAAGTGTGTTAAAAGAAAAGATGTAATTCCTCAGACTGTAGGATAAACACACATGTGCATAAATACACACTGACTTTTGAGTTTGAAGAGCTATAGTCATGCTAATCCAGCCAGAAGAGAGATGCTTAGGGAAACTTAATTTTTGGAGAGAGAAAAGATTTTGGGTTCAGGAGAGCTTGTGAATGTCACACCTGTACTTTGTGACCTTGTGTCTGAGTCTTATGCAGGGTAGGTATCCTGACATACATGGTTAGAGGAGAAATATGCCCACTGACTCAAGAGAATCGGGAGAAGAGACAATAAATGGGATGATGAAGTAATTTTTACTCTTAATGTCTTGGTGTCGCTGATGCCCAGCAAACTCCCTTCACAACCCACAAAGGGGAGAAGAAACCTGAGAGAGGGAATTAGACAAACACACAAAGGTTTTGGGTGAGATCCCCATAGGCAAACATTAAAACCACTTAGTGGTGTAAGTATAGATACATAAATTATGTATTATGATACTGTATATAATGATAATTGTGTACATACATACAATTATATGTACTCAATCTAATCTGCATAAATGTAAATCAAAATTAGAAATGGCCTGATAGAAATGGCCTGATAGATTTTTATGCATGTTGGGAAAAGATTTTTCCTTCGGGTTTTTTTTGTTTGTTTGTTTGTTTGAAGCAGGGCAAGCATCTCTCTCCCTTGAGTCTTTCAATTCATCGGGACTCTCCTTACAGACAGACCCACATTAGAAGCAAGCATACAAGTCTCACTTCTCACAGAACAGGCTCTGGCAGCATGGAATAGGCAAAGGAACTTGATCTTTCCCCTATCCTGACCTGGCCACAATAGCTCAAATTCTCAGCACCATTCCATTTCTTTAGTTGAAGGAACTGTTATTCAGGGAGGGAAATTCTTGTGCAGAATGGTTCTGAGGAAATGGGACACAAGAGTCCCTGAGGAAGAAGCCTGGGACAGACGCTCTTGCCTAGGATTGGCAGGTGTCACAAAGAATATTCCTTGTCAGTGGAAGAAGTAGAGGCAGCAGAAGTAACCTAGAAGCCTGGAATAGAGGAAGGAGGTGTGGGAATCAAAGAGTCTTGGGGGGAAAAAAAAAGAAATGGAACTGTGATATCTCAGAGATAGGAAAAAAAACCTTTGAGAATATTTTAGTCCAATCCTTTCATACTGCAGATGAGGAAACTGAAGCTCAGAGAGGCTATCTGATTTGTCCAAAGTCACGTGGTATATGGTAACAGATCTAGAATTAGAATCCAGATTTTCTGTCTCAAGCCCACTAGACTTGCCACTGTGATGAAATATTACATACACTAAAACCACAATAAGCTAAGAGTGAGTTAATTTATAATTAACAGCTGCAAGACAACACTTCAAAGGGAAGTTTCGTTTCTCGACCAACTAAATGCCCTATTGTCTCCCTTCACTAAAAAATCAGATAATTCTGAATCCTAGACCATTCCGTATTTCTCTTTAATTTTTTTTTTTTTTTTTTTTGAGTTGGAGTCTCACTCTGTCACCCAGACTGGAGTGCAGTGGCCGCTCCCGGCCACCGCAGCCTCGACCTGCTGGGCTCCGGCGATCCTTCCGCCTCAGCCTTCTGAGTAGCCGTAATTACAGGCATGCGCTACCACGCCCGGCTGATTTTTTGATTTATTGTAAAGATGAGGTCTCGCTGCCCAGGCGGGTCTCGAACCCGTGAGCTCAGGCAATCCACTCACCTTAGCCTCCCAAAGGCGCGGGATTACAGGCTGAGCCACCGAGCCCGGCTTCGTATTTCTCTTATAGATCCCACACCTTAATAGAGTTTTACTGTAATCACGCCAAATATTATGGATAGATAATGAACGGTACTAGATTATTTTTAGTCATTTCATTACACACTAAATTGTTTTACAGGATCAGATTCAAAGTTTTTTTTAAAGTGTAAAATTACAAAGTGATTTTGGTAGACAGACTTCAAAACATCAGGAGAAATTCTGTTTCTAGTATCTCCAGCTAAGACTTGAAACACCTAGAGGCTGGAAACTATATAAAAGAGTCAGTTGGTTCTGTTAAGGTTTCCAATATAATTTTGGCTTGTCACAGCTTAAGCTTTGTTTGGATCGCTTGGAATCTCATAAACTTTTTTTCATTGCTAGCAAATCACTCAGGGACTATATAAGCAATATTCTCTTTCTTGCTGGGCTAGCAAATTGGTTAGGCTTGCCTCATTCTTTCAGAATTGCCAAAGTTCTTTCCAAATCCAGCACTTTGGTAGCAATTCTACTAATATGATTAAAGAGCTGTACTCTGTGATTTTTAAACTACTAATTTGGAAGGTGTTAATTGCTTAGAACATAGGGCTTATGACACTTTATTCCATCTATCAAAACTTCGTATAAACAACTAGGTGTTGTAGGGCAGAAAATGTTAACAGTCAAAATTTTTGTTTCTAAAATCTGTAATTTAGTCTTACTTTCTATTCAATCCTATTTTCCCTAAGTCTTTCAGGGATTCCTATTTTCTAGCGCTGACGTGTATTGATTATTTTCAAAATCGTGTGTGTATAGCTTTTTAGTCATTTCAATAGCTTTGAGGGTAGAAGAGAAGATTAGCATGTGGGTTCAGCCTGCCATTTTGGATCAATCATTGCAAGACAGATATAAAATTGTTTTCTTGAATGATGATCTTGAGGGGTTCAGAAAAATGAAGTGAGTTGATCCACAGACCATGCTAAAATCTGTGACTTTTACTTGAAGGTCCAAGGTAGACCCACTGACAGCTATCTCCAGCTAGGGATCTGTTCTAAGGACAATTATTAATTAGCCCCACTAGAAACCTTTACAGAGATATCCTTGCAGGACAGTGAACAGCCAGATCTGTCTTGCCATCCATTTCTGTGGTGTATGTGAGAAGATAATATGACTGGAAACAAAAATACCCATGTGATGCTAGGTCTAGTTCACAGAGATCCTGAACAATCATGTGTGGTACAGGTTATACCAAGATTCTGGATTACATGACCTTAATCTTCTTTAATAACCACACAAGAGCTAATTTTTATATAAAAACATGTGAGACATGGTACGGTGGCTCATGCCCATAAACTCAACACTTTGAAAGGCCAAGGCAGGAAGATTGCTTGAGGCCAGAAGTTTGAGACTAGCCTGGATAACAGAGTAAGACTCTATTTCTTTAGCCAGGCATAGTGGTGCATCCCTGTAATTCCAGCTACTTGGGAGGCTGACATGAGGGGATCACTTGAGTCCAGGTGTTCAAGATTACAGTGAGCTATGATTCTGCTACTGTACTCCATCCTGGGGATAGAGTGCAATCCTGCCTCTAAAATATAAACAAGAAAAATAAAATAAAATAAAAACAGGTGAGATTTTGGGTGAAATATATTGTTGTGTGAATATGCTCTACTCCTCATTTTTCTCCTCAGCACCCCCTGCTCCCCAAGTCTTGCTGCATTATACTGACATAAGAAGCCAGGTCCTTGGCTTGTCTTAACCTCTTAGTGACAGGGATGATATTGCTAGATACCTACTCAGTGCCCATTTTTTCTTTAATGACACAAATTTTTGTTCTGGAAAGCAACGTGCCTAGCTACAAATGCCCCTCCACATTGCTTTGCAGCTAAGCAAGGCCAGGTGACACATTTTGGCTGATGAGATGTGAACAACGGGTTTCTGGGAATGTGTTTCATATTCTGATATGGATGCTGTCCCCACTTTCCTGCCTTGCTAATGTTTTCTGGATGGAATACAGCCATAAAGCTAGTGGTGGAGTAGTCATCATGCATCCATTGGGTAACAAGCATAGCATGGAAAACCATGTCCTAAGGATGGTGGAGTTGGATGTGGAAGGAGCCCGGGAATTGCTTGCAGATCAGATTGCTAACCTCTGAACTCTTCTGAGGTGAGAAATATAAACCACTATTTAGATATGTCACCAGAGACAGGTCATATGCAGCAAAACACAATCTTAGCTGACATTATTCTGCCAATTTACCTACAAATTTTGAAATTTCCTACATATCCTCTAAGCTGTATCACAGAGGTATTGATGAAAATTATGTAAATTCACTTTAGCAAGTCTTGAACATATTTTATCCATAGGGCATTAAAACATGTTAACAGTTCCAAAATCGCAATACATGTTCAAGAATACTTGCCAGCCTTTAGGCAAAGCAGCAAATTGTGATGTGGTTGTCACTATCTATGCCTCGTATAGAAATTATCTGTTCATTTAAATGTTACATTGGTGGTATTTGCATTTGTCATATTATGCATGGTTGAATTTTAACTTAAATTTGGTTTTCTGATTGTCATTGAAGAATTTTTTAAAAGATGACATTATGATATAATTTTGAAATGAAAAATGTTTACACAGGAAAATTGTCTGGTGTGGCATACAATGGAATTAAAAGAGGTGGCAATTGCTAAATCTCATAAAACAGATCATAGAATTTACTAAGCTAGGAAATGTTGTTGGAATTGATTTATGAATCATAAATATTATTCAGGTGCTAATATCTATAAGTAAATAGGCTTCCTACTGATTTTTAAGACAAGTTCTTTAGCCTTTGGCAATGTGTCATTCAATTAAAGAACAAGTAATGGAACATGAACAACCTGCCCAAACTACACTGAGTGCTCAGCAATTTTTGACCAAAACCAGCATGATCGCCATGCCCCACCCTCCCCATTCACCTGATCTCACCCTGAGCAACTTTTTTTTGCTGTTTCCCCAGATGAGAAAAGTCCTCAAAAGGGAATGTGGAAGAGGTGAAACAAAAACAGGCAGAAGTACTAAAAGACATCAAAATTGTTGAGTTCAAAAACTATTCTGAGCAGTGGAAAAAGCATCTTGATAGGTGTATTGCATCAAACGGAGAGTACTTTGAAGGTGATTGAAATTAAACTTGTAAGAAAAAATACACAATTTTTAAATAAATAAATACATTCCAGGTTTTTTGGTTCCCCTCACTATATATATATATATATATACATATATATATGTATATATAACATACTTAATATATATGTTTGATAGTTAGTAGATAGATAGATAGATAGATAGATATGTAGTGGAAGTATCGTTCCCACACTCATCTCTCATCTGTTTCTCACTCCCTACTCTTTCTATAGGATATATATGTGTGTATGTATTTCCAGAGTTGCTACACACTGTTCTGTACCTTGTATCCCTTAGTTTAACAATACATCCTGGAGACTTTTACATGTTGGTAGATATAGGGTCTTCCCTTTGCTTTGCTAGCTGCACGGGTTCCATTGTATGGCTGTACCATAATTTAGGTAACCAGTTTCCAACTGACAGACACTTATGTGGTTTCTATTTCTATTTACTTGCTGTTACAGTGATGAATAATACTGTACATAAATCATTTTTTACATGAACAGGTATGCTTTAGGCAAAATTCCAAAAATAGGACTACTGGGTCAAATGGTATGCATTTGTAATTTTATAGGTATCACAAATTGTCCTCCACAGGGGCCATACAGATTTAAACTCTGTAATGTATGAGGATGTCTGTTTCCCACAGCCTCACTAACAAGGTATGCTGTGGATTTTTACCAGGCAAAAAGTGGTATCTGAGTATAATTTTCATTTGCATCCATCTTTTTCCAAGTGAGGCTGAGCATCTTATCTCATATTTAAGAGCCATCTGCCATTCCTTTTTCCTTCTTGCTATTGTAGTAGATTTTTTCCTTTGAAATTGAAATAAATTATGCAAAAAGTACATAAAACATAAATAGAAAGTATAATGAAAATTATAAAGTGAACACCTGTCTAAGCATCATTGGGTTTAAAAAAAAGAAAAAGAAAATTTTCAGCATCCAAGTCCCCCTTACCGATTCCTTTCCTTTACTGTAAAAGAAGCCTGGCTTCTTTTATAGTCACTTTCTCACTTTCACTTAGTTTCATCATCTATGTGGCAGTTTAGTTTGACCCATTTGGGAACGTTCTCTAAAAGGAAACATATTATATGTATTCTTTGGTGAGAATACATGTATTGCTTTGTGAATTCATCATGTCATTCCATGTAGGTAGAGTTCATTCATTTGTATCATGGTGAAATATTCCATTGGAACAATATACCAATTTAATGTGTCATTTTATTGTTGATGGAAATTTGAGTTGTTGCCAATCTGGGGGTATGATGAACAATTCTGCTATTCTTGCACTTGTGTCTTGGTGAATAAGTGGACAAGTTTCTGAATGGTTTGTTTATAACCTGGGAGAAATGTAAATCTTTAACTTTACAAGACAAACTGTTTTCAAAGTGGTTGTGGCAATTTACATTCTTACCAGCAGTGATAAGGGTTCTCCTTATTCCATATCTTTGTGAACATGATATTGTCAGATTTTATAATTTTTGCCAATCTTTTGGGTGTATAGTAGTATTTCATTTGGTTTTAATTTACATTTTTCTGATAACCAATGAAATTGAGAATCTTTTCATATCTTTACTGGGTACTTATATTTTCTCTTGTGAAGTGCCTACTCAGGTATGTTGCCCACTTTTGAGGAGTTGTCTTTTTCTTATTGAAATACCTATATGAAGGCAATTTCTTAGTAATTGTAAAGCAAGTAGACAATCATTCATACAGGCATGCAAGATAAGAATAACTCATAGTAGTTAACAAACCCACGAAAATTAATTTTTAAAAAATCATATAAAATATAAAAAATCATATAAAATTTATAAATTTACTTAGGGATAATTTATGTATGTATGATGCTATTTCTTCCTTTCTAGGAACATGGCATATCTTTTTTTTCTTTTCATCCTTCAATGTTTTGCTTTCACAGGTATTATATATTTCTTGATAATTACATTCCTATGTAGTGGAGCATTTTTGTTGATTTTGTCAGTGTGGCCATTTCTTTCGTCTTCATTTTCTTCTTTGGACATGTGACTTCTGTTTATTAAATTTTTACCCTACTGCTTTACTAAATTTTGTTAGTATTTGTGATAGCTTTTCAGTTGATTATTTTGATAGTTTACCTCTTCCTTTCCAATTTTTATACTTCTGTTTTCTTTATCTCTCTAATTTTGCCCAGTAGCACCTCAAATACAATGATAAATAATGGTAATTTTCTTTGTCTTGATCTTGACTTTAGTGGTAAGGTTTTAGTGTTTTTCTATTAAGTAATATGCTGGATTTTTGCCAAAGATAACTGTGTATGTGTACATAGCTTAAAAGAATCCATATCTTCCTATTTTAGTGTATTTTTCTATCAAAAAGAGTGGTTAAATTCTACCAAATACTTCTTCAGTGCCTATAGACAGCATCATCTCATCTCCTTCCAGATCAATTAGAATGGTGGGTAATATTTAAATTGTACTAGTATTGAATTTTCTTTAATCTGTAATAAACTGTATTTAGTAATTACTTTAATAAGCTGCTGAATTTTGTTTGCTCATATTTTATTTGGAATTTTTGCCTCAAAATATATAGTTGAGATTAGACTGTGGTATTGTGTGTGTACATTTGCAATATTTATCTGATTTTAGTACCAATTTTATATGTAAAAGAGAATTTTTTTGCTTAAATGATGTAAATGTATTATCATATAGTTCTATAGTTCAGAAATCCATCACAAATCTCACTGGGCTAAGATCAAGGTGTTGACAGAACTGTATTCCATTCTGGAGACTCAACAGAAGAATCTATTTTGTTGCCTTTTCCAACTTTTTTCTTTTTTTAAGCTTGTAAGAAAGAATTTTAATTGTTTTCTTTTTCTATAGTCTAGAGTGATTTAAGAAGCACTGGAATTATCAGGGTTTTTTTTTTTTTTTAAAGAATTGGCACAATTAGCCCCCTTTATTTTCAGCTTAATTGAAGTAAAATTGATGTACAAATAAATTGCACATGTTCAAAAAGTATAATCTAATGCATTTTACCATGTTGTATATATTATACATCCATGAAACCGACAGTACAACTGAAATAACAAATACATTCCCATGCTCCTTTGTCATTTCTCCCTTAGCCTATCCCCTCATTCATTCACAACCAATGATCTGCTTCTTTTCACTACTTACTTTTCACTAATTCATGTTTTCTAAAATTTTATGTAAATGAAATCTTTTGTGTCCAGATTCTTTCATTGCATTGCCTGGTTATTTTGAGATTCGTCCATGTTGTTATGTATATCAATTGTTTGTTACTTTTTTTTGAGTTGGAGTTTCACTCTGTCACCTAGGCTGGAGTGCAGTGGCACACTCACATCCACCCTAGTGTCAACCTACTGGGCTCAGGTGATCCTTTCACCTCAGCCTTCCAAGTAGCTGGAACTACAGGTGATTGCTACCATGCCCAGCTAATATTTTTGATTTATTGTAGAGATGAGGTCTCACCAAGTTGCCCAGGCTGATCTCAAACTCGTGGGCTCAGGCAATCCTCTCATCTTGGCCTCCCAAAGTACTGGGATTACAGGCTTGAGCCACTGCACCTGGCTGTTTGTTACTTTTTGTTGTTAGGTAATATTCCATAACTTTTCTATCCATTCACTTGTTGTGGGACATTTGGGTTGTTTCCAGTTTGGAGCTATTACAAATAAAGCTATTATGTACATTGCTATATTAGTCTTTGTATAGACATATGCTTTCATCTCTCTTGGGCAAATATCTAGGAGTGAATTTTCTGTTTGGTTTTCTTGATATGTGTTTAACTTGAAAAGAAACCACCACATTGTTTTCCAAAGTCATTGCACCACTTTCCAATCCCACCAACACTATGAGAATTTCTCGTGCTCCACATCCTGGCTAACACACCTTTTAAAATTTAGCTATTCTAACAGGTGTGCAGTGGTGTTATGGGTTGAATTGTTGTCCTCCCCCACCATTCATATGCTGAATACCTAATCTTGAGTACTTTAAAACTTGACCTTATTTGGAGATAGGGTCAGAAGTGATCAAGTTAAAATGAAATCATTAGAGTGGGCCCTGATCCAATATAACTGGCGTCCTTATAAAAAGAGGAAATTTCAACACAGAAACACACATAGAGGGAAATGATATGAAGGGACATAAGGAAAAGAATGCTATCTACAAGTCAGGGAGAGAGGCCTGGAACAGATCCTTCCCTCACAGACCTCTGAAAGAACTAATCCTGTCAACAACTTGATTTCAGACTTCTAGCCTCCAAAACTGTGAAGCAAAAAATTGGTGGTTTAAGTCACCCAGTTTGTGGCATTTGTTATGACAGCCCTAACAAACCAATACAAGTAATATCTGTTATGGGCTGAATTATGTCTCCCTTAAAAATTCACATTGACATCCTACCCCTGGCACATCAGAATTTGGCCATACTTGGGGATAGGGTCTTTATGGGGGTAATTAAGTTAAAGTGAAGTCTTTAGGGTGGGCCTAATATGACTGGTGGCCTTAGAAGAAGAGAAAATTTGGACACAGACACATACAGAAGGAAGATAACATGAAGACACAAGGAGTAGACAGCCATCTACAAGCCAAGGAGAGACACCTGGAACAGATCCTTCCCTCACAGTCATCAGAAGGAACCAACCCTGTAGATACCTTGATCTCAGACTTCTGGTCTTCAGAACTGTGAGAAAATAAATTTCTGTTGTTTAAGTCACCTAGTCTGTAGTACTTTGTTATGGTAGCTCTAGCAAACTAATACAGTATTATGTGTTTTAATGTACATTTCTGTAATGACTGATGATGTTGAGAATATTTTCATTGCTTATCTGCTATCTTTATATTTTCTTTGGTAAAGTACCTGTTCGTTTTTTTTTTAATCAATATTTTTTATTATGATTTTGTGGGGTACAGTTAAGGGTTAGATGTACAATTACGTTTCATTCAGGCACCCTG